>NC_052031.1:333109-479312 GCF_015832195.1 Motacilla alba alba | reverse complement strand
CCCAGCCAGGAATTCCTCATGGCCAAGATCCCATCCATGGCTGCCCTCTGGCACTGGCAGCCATTCCCTGGGTGCTGTCCCTGCAGGCCTTGTCCCCAGTCCACTCAGCAAACTGCATTCTCCAGGAACTTCCACTAAAATGGGGAATTTTGAGTCATGTTTTGTACTGATTTCTTCCCAATATCCCATTTACATCTCCCCTCCTCAGCTCAACCCCTGGGATAAGCTGGAAGGGCCCCGTGTCCTGCTGGTCTCCAGGAGCCAGGGTTGGGCTGGGAGCAGCTCCAGGGACAGGTCTGCAGGTGAATCCTGGAATCCTGGAACATCCTGAGCAGGAAGGGAGCACAGGGATCACAGATCCAGCTCCTGGCCCTGCACAGACGCCCCAGGGAGGGGATTGCATCCCAGCTCCGGCAGCCTCTGGCCGTGCCCGTTCCCTGGGGAGCCTGGGCAGTGCCAGCACCCTCTGGGGAGGAACAGCTCAGCTCCACGACCTTGGGACTCGTCCCAGCCTGTCCCAGCCTTCCCAGATAATCCCTGTGGGGGATGAGGTGGGTTTGGGGGAGCTGGGTGTCAGAGGGGTCCGTTGGGAGCAGGAGCTCTGGGAATGTGCTAATCCGGGGAATCCCTGCCAGGCTCAGAGCTGGCAGTGCTCCTGGTGCTTCCATTCCCATCTCCCTGCTCATTCCCGAGGGTCAGAGGTGAGGAGCTGCTCCAGGTCACTGGGACAGGACTGGGACCACGGCTGGACCCTCTGGGGTGGCATGCCATGGGGTTTGAGGGATGGGAATTCCCAGGCATTGGCATTCCCGAGCCCGGGCATCCCAGGGATTGGCATTCCCGAGCCCGGGCATTCCCAGGGATTGGCATTCCCGAGCCCGGGCAGAGGGGATTGGCATTCCCGAGCCCGGGCATTCCCAGGGATTGGCATTCCCGAGCCGGGGCAGAGCAGGGCTCCTCTCCAGGCTGTGGGGTCAGGCCGAGGGACAGCTCCAGGCTCTGGGGCTGCCGGTGCTCCACGGGAGCTGGACCTGCTGCAGACAATTCCCTGCTTCTCTGGGAAGCGCCGGTGCGGAAGCTGAGGGCTCCAGGGCAGGCTCGTTTCCCCATCCCGGAGCTGTCTGTGCTCGGTGGAGTTTCAGTTCCCCTTGGATTCAGCCTCTTCCTCCTCCTGCACCCTCAGGAGAGGCAGATCCCTGGTGAGGGCCCTCCCTCGTGGAGGGGATCCTGAGAGCAGCGGTGAGGGAGCTGGGCAGGGGCTGAGCCTGGAGCAGAGGAGGCTCAGGTGGCCCTTGTGGCTCTGCACGAGTCCCTGCCAGGAGGGGACAGCCGGGGGGGGTCGGGCTGTGCCCAGGGAACAGGGACAGGAGCAGAGGGAACGGCCCCAGGCTGGGCCAGGGGAGCTCAGGGTGGGATTGGGGAAATTCCTCCTGGATGGGCTGTGCAGCCTGGCACAGGGGTGGAGTGCCCATCCCTGTTGGGATTTCAGAGCTGTGTGGATGTGGCACCTGGGGACAGGGCCAGTGGCGTTCTCAGGGAATTCTCACAGTTCCCGTATCCATGGGACATTTCCTCCCCTGTCAGTTCTGGTGGCCCCAGCGCTGCCGAGCCTGGCTGAGGCTCCTGGGGAAGCTGACCCCGTTCCCACTTCTCCGTTCCTCCGGCGTGGTTCCTGTCGCTGTCCCTCCCTGCAGGCTCCCCCTGGATGTGCCACGCTCCAGCCCGCAGCCCCGCCTGCGTGGGACACGGGGAACAAAAGCTCCTTCTGCCCTCGTGGGAGGTGTTGATGCTGGCAGAGGCTGGGTGGAAATGATCCCTGCGGGGTCAAGGCAAACTGAGGCAGGGCTTGGATCATCCCTGTGTCCTGGCAGCGCGGAGCAGGGAGGGACTTGGGCACCCATGTGTGACCCGTGAGGGCAGCCCTGGCTGGGATTTGGGTTTGGGGTTTCCCTCCGTCCCCAGCTGCTCTGCAGGGAATTGCCCGGCACAGACGGGACCGGGGCTGGCACTGAGGCCTTTTGTCCTGGAGCTTGGAGCTGCTCTGTGCCTGTGCCTGGATCCTGTCCCACTGTCCCTCTGTGTCCCTTTGCCAGTTGGGAGCAGCCCTGCTCTGGATCCAGGCTGGCAGAGCTGGGGCTGCTCACCTGGAGAGGGAAAGGCTCCAGGGAGAGCTCCAAGCCCCTGGCAGGGCCTGCAGGGGCTCCAGGGTCGCTGCAGAGGGACTGGGGACAAGGCCTGCAGGGACAGCACCCAGGGAATGGCTGCCAGTGCCAGAGGGCAGCCATGGATGGGATCTTGGCCATGAGGAATTCCTGGCTGGGCTGGAATTGCCAGAGCAGCTGGGGCTGCCCCTGCATCCCTGGCAGTGCCCCAGGCCAGGCTGGACACTGGGGCTGCAGCAGCCTGGGACACTGGCAGGTGGCCCTGCCATGGCAGGGTGGCACTGCAGGGGCTCTGAGCTCCCTTCCCCCCCAAACCATTTTGTAATTCCCACGTATTTTTCCCTCAGGGCAGGAGGGGCCATGGGAGCAGCCGGGGCTGTTTTTAGGCCGTGGGTAAATGTTGGCATCCCCATAATTATCACCCGGGGTGCCAGTGGAGCTGGGAATGGCTCCCCCGGGAAGCAGCTGGAATTTGGCATCAGGTAAAAATAGCAGAGGTTCCTCCCCAGAACGCTTTTAGCAGCTCTGGCCACGGGACTGCGGCCGGGCACCGGGATCCTCCTCCTGGGGGAGCTGAGCCACAGCACCCACCCGGCTCCAGGTCCTGGAATCGGGGAGTCCTGGAATGGTTTGGGGTGTGCAGGGACCTCATAGCCCCTGCAGTGCCACCCTGCCATGGCAGGGCCACCTGCCAGTGTCCCAGGCTGCTCCAGCCCCAGTGTCCAGCCTGGCCTGGGGCACTGCCAGGGATGCAGGGGCAGCCCCAGCTGCTCTGGCAATTCCAGCCCAGGCAGGAATTCCTCATGGCCAAGATGCCATCCATGGCTGCCCTCTGGCACTGGCAGCCATTCCCTGTGTGCTGTCCCTGCAGGCCTTGTCCCCAGTCCCTCTGCAGCGACCCTGGAGCCCCCCCGGGCATTCTCCCCCCAGCTGGGTGTCACTGTCACCTGTCTGCTCTTGGTGGAACCCCAGAGGATGTGAGGCCCAAAGGGACCCTCAGGGGTCACCTGGGATCCCTTGAAGCAGCTCCTGGGCCCTCACAGCTTCCACTTTTCCTGGAGGGCTCCTCCATGGGGACCTCTGGCTCCTGCCCTGCGTGGGTGGTGTTTTGGGGTGGTTTGAGGGGTTGTGGGGCCGTGTTCCCCAGGGGTTTCTGGAAACCCTTGCTGCTGCAGCCGTGGCTGGGTGACAGTGGCAGCTGCAGGCCGTGCCCGTGTCCCGCTGCCAGGAGCGCTCGGGGCCGGCGGCGCTTTCCTGCGCCGAGCTCTCGGAAGCAGGCGGGGTTTTTTTAATTTAATTACTTCCTCTTCTGCCTTAATGTTTCCAAAGATAAACACAGCTCTCCCTTGGAACGGGGTCAGGGAACAGCAGGCTCTGCCCGGGCTGTGCCGAGCCCGCTCCCAGGCACGGCTTTGGCTGGAGGTGGTGGGGATCTCCCGGGATCTGAGCTGCCAGGGATTCCATGCCGGGCTGCTCCCTCCTCACCGACCGCTCCTGCACCCTGGGATCTTCCCTGGGACGTGTGCTGAGTGCCACCCCAAAAGTGCTGTGTGTGGGCAGGATCCACGTGGATCTTCCTGCAGGATCTGGGGCGCTGGGAGAGCGGGGAGCCCCGCGTTCCACAGGCTCCTGGGATTTTCCAGCTGCATTCCTGCCAGGGGTTTGCCAGCCTTCCTGATCCCTGGGAGTCTGCACCCCCAGCTCCTGGCAGGGCACCTGGCACTGCCCCCGGGCTGTGTCCAGGGGGAGATGGCTCTCTCCAGCATTCCTCCTGAATTTGAGAGGGATTAGGAAGAGGTTGAGAGGATTAGGAGGAGGTTTGAGGAATAATGACATCCCGGGACAGGACTGGTGCGAGCCGGGATGGGGGGATCAGCGCTGACCCCACTTCACCTGCCTCATTTCAGCTTCCCACAGACACCCTCACCCAGAGCCTGCCGGAGCCACTGCCCCCTGAATTCCACAGGGAATGGGAGCTGTGCTGCTGGGAGTGTGATGACAGCCCCTGCTGCTGCTCCAGGATGGTGTAACTGGGAGCGAGTGACCCTGGCTGGAGGGGTTTGCCTCCTGTGGGAAGCCTTCCGTGGCTGGATGGAGCTTTTCCAGCCTGCAGTTGCATGCAGACAGTTTGTTTCCTCACCCAGCTCTGTGTCCCAGGCTGTGGGTGATCCTTATCTTCCCTGGGTGATCCTTATCTTCCCTGTATCCAGCAGGTCAAGCACATCCTCAGACATCACCGAGGTGACCATTAAACAGGGAGCGAGGCCCTTTTTCCTAAGTTTTCCCCTTTTTTTAGCTGCACTCAGGACAGGAATCGCTGTTCTGGATGTGACTTTGGGACACTTTTGCCCTAAATCCCCCCCAGATCCCTTTGGCCGAGCCAGAGGTGTCCCTGTCACCCTGCTCCTGCAGGGTTCCTGCTGTCTGGGGAAGGCTGTGTCCTTCCCAAGCTCTTGTCCCAGGGGATTGCACTAAAACATGGAGAGCACCACAAGTGGGAAATGATTCCTTGGGATTTTGTGTGTCCTGTTCTGGGGGGCCCAGCTGCCGTGCCACAGGGGGATGTGGCCTTGGGGACAGCTGGAGGGGACACTGGGGGTCTGGTAAGTGCCACTTCAGGAAGCATTTCTCCATGGAAAGGCTTGTCCAGCTCTGGAACAGGGACTCCATTGCCCAGGGAGCTTTGCAGTGCCCATCCCTGCAGGTGTCCAAGGGATTCCTGCAGGTGGCACTCAGGGCTCTGGGCTGGGGACAAGGTGGGCATCGGGCACAGCCTGGACTCAGCGATCCCAGAGGGCTTTTCCAGCCTCGGGTGGGTATCCTGGGATTGGCACAGGGAGCTGCCAGCACCTGTGTGGTGCTGGTGGGGACAGGGCTGTCCCATGCCGTGCTGGTGGCCAGGGGTGGGACAGGGGCCGTGGGCTCGCCCTGGGCTGGGTGGGCTTTCCTGGCAGTGGCCAGAGCAGCGGGGCCACCCCAGCCCCACAAACGGCCCCTTTGTTCCCTCCATAGAAAGGCCATTCTCCGTGCCCCCGGCGGGGACACGGCACAGGGAACAGAGGCTCCTTTGTCCCCACAGCAGACACTCGGGTGTTGTTCTGGGTGGGCTTGGGGGCAGGGGGCTGCAGGGCTGGGATGGGATGGATGGCTCATCCCTGTCCGTGCCTTGTTGCTGCTCTTTGGGAGGGAGGCAGGAGCTGATGGCCAGGGCTGGGATATCCCAGCTCCCCACTCCGGAGCTCATGGCTGTTGTCCTCAGGTTGGTGTGACAGGTCTGAGAATCATGGAATGGTTTGGTGGGAGGGGACATCAAACCCCATCCAGTGCCACCTCTGCCATGGCAGGGACACCTCCCACTGTCCCAGAGTGCCCAGTGCCCCTGAAGGGGCTCCAGGAGAGCTGCAGAGGGACTGGGGACAAGGGATGGAGGGACAGCACACAGGGAATGGCTGCCAGTGCCAGAGGGCAGCCATGGATGGGATCTTGGCCATGAGGAATTCCTGGCTGGGCTGGAATTGCCAGAGCAGCTGGGGCTGCCCCTGCATCCCTGGCAGTGCCCCAGGCCAGGCTGGGCACTGGGGCTGGAGCAGCCTGGGACACTGGCAGGTGGCCCTGCCATGGCAGGGTGGCACTGCAGGGACTCTGGGGTCCCTGCCCACCCAAACCATTCCAGGATTGTGGTGCAGGTGTGGGAAAGGGGATGCAACTCCTGGACATGACAGGAGGTGGTCACAGGGCTTTGGGGCCAGGCCAGCATGGCATGGCATGGGGTGGGATGTCACCATCCCAGGCCATCACCCCCTGGTGTGGCACACAGTCTGTGCCTGTCTGGGAGCTCCCTGGCAGCTGCAGCCTCACATTGTTCCCACAGGCTTTTCCTGCCTCCGGAGCTCCCTGCCCGGTGCCGGTGCCACGCGGGGCAGGTGCTGCAGCCTGGCCTGGCCCGGGCCCAGCTCCGGGGCCGTGCCACTCCCAGATCCTGGGGAATTCCAGGGGGAGCTGCTGGAGCCCCGGTGCCAGGCTTTGATCCCGCCGTGGCCCCCCTGGTGTGTCCCAGCAGCTGAACGGGGCAGGTTTGGTCCTTGGAGCCTGGTTCTGTCCCACCTGGGCTGGCAGTGGCTGCTGGTGACAAATGCCACCGGCTCCAGCGGCGTGGGAATGTCCTGCACAGGCTCCCTGGGGACAGGGCTGTTCTCTTCTGACACCGTGGATTCATGCAGTCAGGTGGAAAAGCCCTCCCAGACCATTGAATCCAACTGTTCCCAGCACTGCCAGGGCCACCACTGGCCCTGTCCCCAAGTGCCACATCCACATGGTTCTGAAATCCCTCCAGGGATGGGCACTCCACCACTGCCTTGGGCCGATGTGCAGGGAAGGGCTGCACAGCCCATCCAGGAGGAATTTCCCCTAAATCCCACTCTGAGCTGCCCTGGCCCAGCCTGAGGCCGCTCCCTCTCCTCCTGTCCCTGTTCCCTGGGCACAGCCCAACCCCCCCGGCTGTCCCCTCCTGGCAGGGACTCGTGCAGAGCCACAAGGTCCCCCTGAGCCTCCTCTGCTCCAGGCTCAGCCCCTGCCCAGCTCCCCCAGCCCTGCCGGGGCTCCATTCCCAGCTCCAGCCCCTCGGGGCTCTCCTGGCACCAGGGGCCCGCAGCTGCCCCCAGGGTCCCAGGGGGTGCCTCAGCAGGGCCAGCACAGGGGACAGTCCCTGCCCTGGGGCCGTGCCCACCCTGGGGCTGCCACAGCCCGGGGCCCCTCGGCCTCCTGCCCCCCTGGGGTGACGTTCCAGCCTGGCAGTGCCCTCCCTGCTCTGGCTGTGTGCCACGGCTGGCAGGAGCCCCCCCTCAGCGCTCAGGTAGGACGGAGGGTGGCTGAGGATCAGGGAGTCACACAGTCTGGAGGGAGGGACCTCAAACCCCTCCAGTGGCACCCTGCCGTGGCAGGGACACCTTCCCCCGTGCCAGGCTGCTGCAGCCCCAGCGTCCAGCCTGGCCTGGGGTGTTCCCAGGGGTGCAGGGGCTCCTGCTCCTCCTCCTCCCCGCTGCGTTGGGTGGTGCTGGTTGATGCAATCGCTCCCTGGGCTTGCAGGGCATTTCCCAATCCCTGTTTGGTGCTGCCCCAGGGATTCACGGCTGCTGCCTCGTTCCAAGAGCCCCATCAGTGCCCTGGGCTGGGCTGGGCTCCTTTGCCTGTGCTGGAGCAGCTCTGGGTGGGCTGGGGTCAGGGCTCGGCTCCGAGTGCCCCCGGCAGCAGCTCCAGGTCCTGGCAGGTTGTGTGGCCTCGTGCCTGCCCTGTCCCTGCAGGAGCCAGCTCGGAGAGTCCAGGCAGGGCTTTGGAGCACCAGGGATTCTGTGGTGCTGTAAAGCTGCTGAATTTATAAATAATTCCTGCAGCTAGAAGCTCTCAGAAGCCTCAGCTGATGCTTCCAGGCAGGGATGAGCCTGCCCCTGAACCTGAGGGAGCTGGAGGATGATTAATGGTGTGAAATGAATGTTTCTGGAATAATTGAGGGGATTGTTCCAAAAGGGAACAGTTTAAGGGAATGTTTCCAAAGTGATTCCATACTCTCCTGGCTGGACATCACCTGCAGGTTGGAGCCTGGGGGAAGGAGGGCTGGGGCAGCTCTGGCTCCTGTGGGGAGGACTTGGAATTGTGGAATGGTTTGGGATGGAAGGGACATTGAGTTTCATCCGGTTCCATGGCAGGGACACCTGCCAGTGTCCCAGGCTGCACCAGCCCCAGTGTCCAGCCTGGCCTGGGCACTGCAGCGATCTGCTCTGTGACCTGTGCCAGCTCCAGCTCTGAGCTGTGTGTTGTCTGAACTTTGTGTTCCCCTGGATGATTTCATCCCGAATTTCCGAGGTTCAGGGGTGTGGGAGTCGTGTCCCAGCCTGCAGAGGAGCCGTTCCTGGGGACTGGCCGGACCAGTGGTCCCGTGCTGGTGGTGAAACAGCTCCAGTCACTGGGGTGGAGGGTGTTGGGTGGGAGGGGTGGGACAGGGCTTGTTCCAGACCAGCTCCTTTGCCTCAAATCCCTGTGAAAATTCCCTTCTGCTCTCCGTGGCATCCAGCTCTTCAGGAAAAGGAGACTCAGGGCTGCCCTCCTCGCTCTCCCAGCTCCTGAAAGGTGCCTGTGCTCAGCTGGGCTGGGCTCTGGCTCCAGGCAGCACTGACACAGCCAGAGCACACAGCCTCGAGCTGGGCCAAGGCAAACTCAGGCTGGAGAGCAGGAAAAAGCTTTTCCAGAAAGGGGAGAAAGCTCTGGGATGGCTGCCCGGGGAGGTGCTGCAGCCACCATCCCTGGCTGTGCCACCAAAGCCTGCGTGTGGCACTGGGGGCCAGGGTCTGGCTGGGCTGGACTCGATGGCCTTGCAGGTCTCTCCCAGCCCAGGGATTGTGTGAATTCTGTGAGTTCTGTGAAGGGGCTGCAGGAGCTGCTGCAGGGCTGGTTCCCTGCCCGGCCCCCGTGGCTGCCCTGCCTGTGGGGCTGGGCTGGGGCTGCCGTGCTCCACCTGTGATTCCCCCGGGATCTTCCAGGGAAGGTGTGCCCCTCCTGCAGGCTCTGGGAGCACCCCAGCCCGGGGGACAGAGGCCTGGCGGGGTTGTGTGCGGGGCTCCTCTTGTCCCACCGCTCAGGGACGCGGGGAGCAGGGCGGCGCTCGTGTGTTCGTGACCCGCGGCCGGAGCAGCGCTGTTCCCGGCACCGTCCGGCCGTGTCCCGGCGTGCCAGCGCTCCCAGCCGGGGTCATCCGGTGCCGCGGCTCAGCCCCGTGTTTACCTCCGGGCTTATTTAGAATTTCCTGTATCACAACAACATCCCGTGGCCTTCCAGCGCGGGGTGCGGCCGGGCTGCCCCAGGTGTCCCCGGCCCGGCCCCGCCGCAGGAAGGATGGAGCGGCAGCTGCCTGCAGCCGAGGTTCACAGGCACACGTGCTTTCCCAGGAACCTCGAGCTTTCCCGGGAATCTCAGCTGGAGAAGGGATGGGGAGGTCCAGCTCTCCGGGCAGGAAGGGACGCGCCGATCCCGCAGCCCGATACGGAGCTGAGTGCTGGGAAGGGGGAGAGCCGGGGTCAGGCTGCCCTGAGCAGCTGAGGGAAGCGCTGCGTTCCTGAGCGGGGCTGTTGGTGACAGTCCCTAAAATCAGGGTGTACCTGCCTGCAGCTGGCTGAAGGGTGGCAGCTCCTGGCTCTGGGAAAACCCCGGGAGTCGAGGTTCCCGTTGTTCTCAGCAGCCCTGGGAATGATTTCTGTTTGTGTTGAGGAGGATGAGCTCAGACCCCCCAGCCCTGGGCTGAGCCCGGGGGGCAGCAGGGGAGGGGATCCTGTCCCTGTGCCCCCTCAGGTGACACCCCACCTGCAGAGCTGCCCTGGGGACACCTGGAGCTCATCTGGAGCTGCTGGAGAGCCCAGAGGAGGCCCCAGAGCTGCTCCAGGGCTGGAGCCCCTCAGCTCCCAGGGATCCAGGCTGGCAGAGCTGGGGCTGCTCACCTGGAGAGGAGAAGCTCCAGAGAGAGCTCCGAGCCCCTGGCAGGGCCTGCAGGGGCTCCAGGGTCGCTGCAGAGGGACTGGGGACAAGGCCTGCAGGGACAGCACCCAGGGAATGGCTGCCAGTGCCAGAGGGCAGCCATGGATGGGATCTTGGCCATGAGGAATTCCTGGCTGGGCTGGAATTGCCAGAGCAGCTGGGGCTGCCCCTGCATCCCTGCAGTGCCCCAGGCCAGGCTGGACACTGGGGCTGGAGCAGCCTGGGACACTGGCAGGTGGCCCTGCCATGGCAGGGTGGCACTGCAGGGGCTCTGGGGTCCCTGCCCACCCAGCCATGCCAGGATTCCCTGATTCCATGATTTTGTGGTCCTGTATCCTTTCCCCTTTAACTGAGGGTATTGCAGCAAAGCCCTGGCAGGGCTGGGTGTGGAGGGCACAGCTTGGAGCTGTCGGAGCTGTAATCCTGACGTGTGGATCTCGAGGGATTTTCCTGTCTGGAGCTTGAGCCAAGCCCTTGGCACCGGGAGTGGGCAGCCTTTGGCCAGGGCTGGGAGCACTCGGGGCCAGGGACGCCTCCAGGGGCCGTGGTGACAGAGCGGGGCCGTGGTGACAGAGCAGGGCCGTGGTGACAGAGCAGGGCTGTGGTGACAGAGCAGGGCTGTGGTGTCGCAGTGCGTGGCCAGGCAGGATCTGGTTGACCCCATGCCTGTGGATATTTGGTGCCCAGTTTGGCTCCAGCCTTTCCATTTTGGGCCCAGGGCTATAAAAGACTCCTTTCCCTTTCCCTTTCTCTTTCCCTCTCCCTGCTAAATCCAGCTGTGGCTGCCGGGTAGGACCCTGGGGACTCGCCCGGGCTCCCAAAATAGCCCTTCCCTGGGGCTCCTCCTGCTTTCCCAGCCCCATTCCATGGCCAGGGCCCCGCTCCTGGCATGGGTGGTCCCTGGAAATGGATAATCCCTCCCTCTGGAAGGGGCTGGAATGAGCCCCCTCTCCCCATCACGGGGCTGCCTGCCTTCGTGGCTGGGCCAGAATCCTTGGGATTTGTGATTCCCAGCTGGATCCAGGAGCGGCGCTGTCTCTGGAGAGGCGTCAGCAGTGCGGGAGCCCTTCCCAGCCTGGCAGGGCGTGTGACAGGAGCACTGGTGGCACTGTCACCTCGGGCTGGCCCAGAGCCAGCTGCTCCCGGGGTGCCTGCCTGTCCTGCTGAGCCTTTTCCAGGCTGTCCGTGGGGTACGGCAGGATCTGGGGTCGGGAGTGGTGTGGGCCGGGGGCAGGGGAGGGTTTGGAGTGCTCCCAGTGCTCCGCAAAGCCCCGGGGAGGCAGGAGCTGCCAGGAGCCCCAAGGCAAACCCCGGGAAGGGCTGTTTGGAGAGGCCAGCAGGGAGATGAGGAGCAGCGAGTGCAGCTCGGGGTGGGGGTGCTGTCCATGTTGGGATCACGGGGAAGGAAGGTCTGGCTGCAGAGGGGCCAGAGCTGCTGCTCCAGTGCCGTTCCCACCTCCAGGGAAGGCTCTGGGAGCTGTGTGCTGCGGGATTCCTTGGAAGCTCCTCTGTTCCCTGCTGGAGTGGGCAGTGCTGCTCGGCCTGGAAGGGGCTGGGGTCTCTCCTGTGCTGCCCCATCCATGGAGAGCTGGAGCACCCCGGGGTTCCAGCCGGGCATTCCCGCTGGGTGGGGGGTACCTGCTGCTGTCTGATCCCATCTTGTCTCCGCAGGGAGCGGGGATGGACAGGGCCAGATCCTGCAGCGCTTCCCGGAGAAGGACTGGGAGGACAACCCCTTCCCACAGGGCATTGAGCTGGTGAGTGGCTGGGGACCCAGGGGTGACACGGGGGGTGACACCGGGACACATCCCACGGGGTCTGACTGGGTGGCTGGCAGGGAGCAGGTCCCCCAGCCCCAGGTGCATCTCCAGTGTGGAACTTTCCAGAAACGGTGGGATCCAGCACTGGCTCCTCTCCCGGCCTCCTGCTACCCCACCTCTGCTGGGATGCTGGAATGCCTCCTGGAGGAGCCATGGACACAGCCTTAGGGTCCACAGCCCCCAGGAGCATGGCCAGGCCTTTCACAGGGTCACACACAATCACGGAATCACATAAAATCACACAGAATCACAGAATCACACAGAATCACACAGAATCACAGAATCACAGAATCACACAGAATCTCACAGAATCACACAATCACAGAATCACACAGAATCACAGAATAACACAGAATCTCACAGAACCACACAATCCCAGAATCACACACAATCACAGAATCACATAAAATCACACAGAATCACAGAATCACACACAATCACACCATCACAGTCACTTACAATCAATCACACAGAATCACAGAGAATTCACACAATCACACACAATCATATACAATCAATCACACAGAATTCACAGAATTCCCAGAATTCCCACAGTCCCTGGGTGGGGAGAGACCTGCAAGGCCATCGAGTGCAGCCCAGCCAGACCCTGGCCCCCAGTGCCACACGCAGGCTTTGGTGGCACAGCCAGGGATGGTGGCTGCAGCACCTCCCCGGGCAGCCATCCCAGAGCTTTCTCCCCTTTCTGGAAAAGCTTTTTCCTGCTCTCCAGCCTGAGTTTGCCTTGGCCCAGCTCGAGGCTGTGTGCTCTGGCTGTGTCAGTGCTGCCTGGAGCCAGAGCCCAGCCCAGCTGAGCACAGGCACCTTTCAGGAGCTGGGAGAGCGAGGAGGGCAGCCCTGAGTCTCCTTTTTCCAGGCTGAGCACTCCCAGCTCCGGTTGCCCTGCCTGAGGCTGGATCCCAGGGCCAGGCCTGGGTGTCCCCAGCCCTCCTGACACGGTCCCCGGCTCTTGGGAGTGCTTTGGGATCAGCTCAGAGCTGGGACATTCCTGGGATGTGGGGCTGTGGGGATCCTCCACATCCTCCAGCTCATCCAGGAGGGTGGGATTGTTCCCCTCATTGCTGAACTGGGGTGGGATCTCTTCCCAATCCCTGCCCTGTGCCCTGGAGCTCCGGGGGCCCTGAGGGGCAGCTGGAGGGAAAAGGCTGGGCTCAGACAGACCCGCAGGCCGAGCCCTATGGAAGCTGCTCCATTCCCCCTGGGGTTCATGGGATCATGGATTTGTTTGGGTTGGAAAATCCCTCAGAGCCCACTGAGTGCAACCAGCGGTGCCAAGGCCACCGCTGCCCATGTCCCCAAGTGCCACATGGCTTTGAAAGCCCTGCAGGGATGGGGACACCAGCACTGCCCTGGGCAGCCGTGCCAGGGATGGACATCCTTTCAGGTGGGATCTTGGGAAGGAATTCCTGCCTGGAAGGGTGGGCAGAGCCTGGCACAGGTGCCCAGAGCAGCTGGGGCTGCCCCTGCACCCCAGGCCAGGCTGGACACGGGCTGGGGGCACTTGGGACACTGGCAGGTGTCCCTGCCCATCATCACTGGGGTTGCTGGCTCCTCATCCCATTGTTACTGGGATCAGCAATGTCCAGCTCCTCTTCCCATCACATGTCCCCTGAAATTCCAGCACAATTTGGGACCTTTCTGTGCTGTTCAGTCTGAGGCAAAAACACACATTTGTTTTTAAATTTATTTTTGTATCTCTGCCCTGAGTTTTCTGGTGTCTGCAGGGGCTTGGGAACTGTCCCAAGCAGGAGCAAAGCTGCTTTTTTTTCCCAAGGGTCAAACTGTGCAGCCAAAAAATCCTTGGAATTTAAACAATTGGAGCCCTGTGCTGTTGGGAGCCAGGGGTGGCTCCAGGGCTTCCCACAAACTCTCTGAGCATCCTGGGGCAGCAGCATGTGGGGCTGCTCCGAAGGCAGCTCAGGAAGTCCACGGGAGCCCATCCTGGGGTCGGGCGGGACGCGCCGCTGCGGTCAGGGCTGATCCTCCTTGACAGCTTTTTGGGGACAGACGCGTTCCCAGGGTGTGCAGGGAGTGGGGTTTGGAGCTCCTGGCCGTGCACAGTGTCCAGCAGCAATTCCCAGCAGAAATATCTCATTTTAATGGATGCAGTTCCTCTGGGGACAGGCACGGGGAGCGGATAAATCACCCTGGGAGCCTCTCCCTGCCTGCCCAGAGCTGCTCCTGCAGAGCCCCGGGAGCTGCCTGGTGAGGGCATTCCAGGGGTCAGGGTATTCCCAGGGCAGCCAAGGTCTCTGCTGGAACAGGGGGATCCAGGTGGGAATGGAGATTCCTGTCAATCCGGGGGCTCTCTGTGCTCCAGCAGGGCTCAGGGCCATTCCCACTCTCCCTTTTGGATCCTCCCTCAGCACTGGGCTTTAGGATCTTCCATGCCATGATCCCACAGGGCTGCCGGACTCAGTGTGGGATTTTCCATGTCCTGAGGCAGCCCTGGGATGGTTTTGGCACCTGCTGGGTGTGTCCAGGCCTCCAGACCTGCTCCACCTCTGCCAGCATTCCAGGGCATCCAGCAGCTTCCAGGGCCTGCAGGGGCTCCAGGAGAGCTGCAGAGGGACTGGGGACAAGGCCTGCAGGGCCAGCACCCAGGGAATGGCTGCCAGTGCCAGAGGGCAGCCATGGATGGGATCTTGGCCATGAGGAATTCCTGGCTGGGCTGGAATTGCCAGAGCAGCTGGGGCTGCCCCTGCATCCCTGCAGTGCCCCAGGCCAGGCTGGACACTGGGGCTGGAGCAGCCTGGGACACTGGCAGGTGGCCCTGCCCTGACAGGGTGGCACTGCAGGGGCTCTGGGGTCCCTGCCCACCCAACAATTCCAGGATTCCATGATTCCATGATCCTGACCCAGCAGCTCCGTGTGCTCTGGGCTCCTTGTTCCCACAGTGCCAGGAGATCTGTGTGGGGCTGGGAGCAGTGGGGGCAATTCCCACCTCGGGACAGTGACACTGAGACAGTGACACCGTGTGCTCATCCCGGTGTTCTGCTGAGCCAAACCTTCCCCTGTGCTGCCGTGGGAGCCGGCAGGAGGCCCCGGGATGGAGAAGCCATGGGATGGAGGGGGGCTGGGATGGAGAAGCCCCGGGATGGAGAGGCCCTGGGATGGAGAGGCCCTGGGATGGAGAAGCCATGGGTGTTGCTTTCCAGGGACACAGAACGTGGAAAGCAGCTCCTGGGGTGCTTTCTCCTCCCGTCCCTCCTGCTGCCATCCCAAGGATCCGGCCAAAGCCCAGCTCCTGTCCCGTGGGCTCTTCCCGGGGAGGACAGGAGGATCCGTGGGCAGCTGGGAGCTCTCAGGTGGGATCCACCTCGGGTTCCTGAGGGAGCTGGGGCAGCACTCCTGAGCTCGCCGGGCCCTGGTGCCGTGGTTCTCCTCCCGGGGTTTGCGGAATTCCCGTGTCCTCAGCGTGCCTCCAGCCCCGGGAGGAGCCTGGCTGTCCCGCACCCAGGGAATTTTCCACGGCTCCTCAGCAGCCAATTGCAGCCCTGAGGAAATCAAGAAGATCCCCGGAGACTCGGGGAGCAGGGGGAGTCTGGAATCACCCCGGCCCTGGGAGGGGCTTTGGGAAGTGCCAGGGGCTGGTGCAGTGAGATGGCACAGCCGGCCCGTGTTTGTGCCAGGGGAGTGGTGCCACCTCCTGGAGCCACTCCAGAGCCCGTGTCCCACGTGTCCCCTTTCCTTCCGGGCCCTGTGGGGTGCTGGCATGGGGTGTCTGGCCCACAGTGGGCTGGGGGGGCAGTGCAGGATTTGGGGTCTGTGTGCCATGGGGGTTTGGGGGTGTGCAGAGTTTGGGGTCTGTGTGCCATGGGGTCAGTGCATTGTTTGGGGTCTGTGTGGCATGGGGGTCTGGGGGCAGTGCAGAGCTGGGGATCTCTGTGCCATGGGGTCAGTGCATTGTTTGGGGTCTGTGTGCCATGGGGGTCTGGGGGTGTGCAGTGCAGAGTTTGGGGTCTGTGTGCCATGGGGGTCTGGGGGTGTGCAGTGCAGAGTTTGGGGTGTCTGTGTCCTGGGGGAGCTTCCCCAGGAGCTGGGGGCTGCTGCCTGGCCGGGCTGTCCCATCAGGACCCCTCCCAGTCCGGGCTCTCCAGGTGGCTCCTGCCGTCCCTTCGGACAGGAGGGGCTATTGCTGGCCCTGCTTTCCCCCAGGGGGATTTGGGAATTCCCGGAGCCGGTGGGGTTGGGAGTTCCAGGAGCCCGGCCGGCCGCTCTCCCAGCTCCCGGCCCGTGGAGCTGCCCTTCCCCACGGGCTCCGTGGGCGATGTGGGCCGGGGTCGGGGCAGGGCTGGCAGCCCCTGAGCCTGCTCCGGCCTCCCGCAGTTCTGCCAGCCCAGCGGGTGGCAGCTCTTCCCCGAGAGGAACCCCCCCACCTTCTTCGTGGCCGTGCTCACCGACATCAACTCGGAGCGGCACTACTGCGCCTGCTTCACCTTCTGGGAGGCCGTGGAGAGCCCGCAGGTACCGGCCGCGCGGGGACACACGTGGGACACACGGGGACACACGGGGACACGCGCGGGGACACACGGGGACACACGCGGGGACACACACGGGATACACGCAGGACACACGCGGGGACACACACGGTGACAGAGGGACAGGGGGACACACACGGGGACACACACGGGACACACATGGGGACACACACGGGGACACACACGGGGACACACGTGGGGACTCACACAGGGACACACACAGGACACACACGGGGACACACACAGGACACACGCGGGGACACACACGGGACACGCGGGGACACACGCGGGGACACATGCGGGGACACACATGGGGACAGAGGGACACACACAGGGACACACACGGGACACACATGGGGACACACATGGGGACACACACGGGGACAGAGGGACACAAACGGGGACACACACGGGGACACACATGGGGACAGAGGGACTCACACGGGGACACACACGGGGACACACGGGGACACACACACGGGGACACACACGGGACACACATGGGGACACACACGGGGACACACACAGGGACAGAGGGACTCACACGGGGACACACACGGGACACACACGGGACACACACGGGGACACACGCGGGGACACACACGGGGACTCACACGGGACACACGCGGGGACACACACGGGGACACACGTGGGGACTCACACAGGGACACACACAGGACACACATGGGGACACACACGGGGACACACACGGGACACACGCGGGGACTCACACGGCGACACACACGGGGACACATGCAGGGACACACATGGGGACACACACACGGGGACAAACACGGGGACACACATGGGGACAGGGGGACACGGGGACATGGACAGGGGGACACGGGGACAGGGGGACACACAGGCACGGGGACATGGGGGATACAGGGACAGGAGGACTCAGGGACACGGGGATACGGGGACAGGGAATACAGGGACGGGGACACTGGGACACAGAGACACAGGGACACACATGGGGACCCAGGGACATGAGGACACACAGGGACATGGGGACAGAGGGACACGAGACACGGGGACACAGGGATATGGGGACACGGGACATGGGGACACAGGGATATGGGGATGGGGGACACGGGACATGGGGACACAGGGACATGGGGACGGGGGACACGGGGACACAGGGACACGGGGGTATGGGGACACAGGGACACAAGGATATGGAGACACAGTGACATGGGGACACAGGGACACAGGGGTATGGGGATACAGGGACACAAGGATATGGAGACACAGGGACATGGGGACGGGGGACACAGGGACACAAGGATATGGAGACACAGGGACATGGGGATGGGGGACAGGGACATGGGGACTCGGTGACACAGGCACATGGGGATACAGGGACAGGGGTACTCGGGGACACAGGCACACGGAGACATGGGGACATGGGGAGCGGGACTGGCGGCACTGACGGGAAGCACCCTTTGGCACTGGCCTGGGTTCCTGCCTTCCCTGTGCCGCGGGAATCGTTCCAGGGGTGGATGGGAAGGGTGGCCAGCAGCACTGACAGGAAGCACCCGGCTGCCTTTGGCTCTGCCCGGGGGTTCCTGCCTTCCCTGTGCCGCGGGAGTCCGTGGCTGGGTGGGAAGGCTGGTCAGCAGTGCTGCTGGAAAAGCACCCGGCTGCTTTTGCCTCTGCCCGGGGGTTCCTGCCTTCCCTGTGCCACAGCAATCCGGACCCTGGCACTGGGAGCTCGGGACAGGGAAGAGCATCCCTTAACCCCCAGCCCGGGCTGCTTTGTGTCTCGCCAGCCCCAGAGCCATGCCAGGAACGGTGAGGGTGAGGAGGAGGAGGAGGAGGCCTCGTCCCTCGTGCAGCCTGCCCAGCTGTTCGCTCCCAAGAGCCTGGTGCTGGTGTCGCGGCTGGACCACGCCGAGGTGTTCCGGGTGAGTCGGGAGCAGGGATGCTGCTCAGGGGAGGGGGCGGCTGGGCTTCCTGCCTGTGGGAGTGGGCACACTCTGGCACAGCCCCGGGGAGCCCGGCTCCATCCTGCCCTTGGCACCCCGGGGCTGCAGCTGCCACTGCTGATTCCCGATGGCTGCGGGACACGGAGCAGCTGCCGGCCCCGCTCTGGGAACCCGTGAGGAACAGCCCGTTCCTGGAGCACTGGCTGTGCCAGCTCTGCTGGCTCCTGAGCTGCTGCATTGTGTGCCCAGGGAGGCCTTGGGAGGGCTGGGTACGGATTGTATCCGTGGGGATGGGCTGGGAGCGTCCAGCCTGGAGAGGAGAAGGATCCAGGGAGAGCTCCGAGCCCCTGGCAGGGCCTGCAGGGGCTCCAGGAGAGCTGCAGAGGGACTGGGGACAAGGCCTGCAGGGCCAGCACCCAGGGAATGGCTGCCAGTGCCAGAGGGCAGCCATGGATGGGATCTTGGCCATGAGGAATTCCTGGCTGGGCTGGAATTGCCAGAGCAGCTGGGGCTGCCCCTGCATCCCTGCAGTGCCCCAGGCCAGGCTGGACACTGGGGCTGGAGCAGCCTGGGACACTGGCAGGTGGCCCTGCCTTGTGTGGAGTGGGAATTCTCTGAAATACAGGATCTGTTTTTCTAAGCTTGGGACAGCAGAGTGGGGTCCTGCCAGGCACAAGCTGGGGCACCTCCAGGGCACAGGGTCCCCTCACTTGTTCCCGCAGCCAGAGGTGTCCTGCCAGCTGCTCTCCTGGGACAGAAACAGTTCCCAGCTCCTCATTCCAGTGCCCAGGAATCTGAGCTTTATCTTCCCTCGTTATTCCAGCGGGCAGGGCTTTATCCTGCTCTTCCCTCATTATTCCATTGTGCCAGAGTCTGCCTGGCCCTGCTCTCCAAATCCCAGTATTTGTGTTTTCCCTTTTCCTCGATGGTTGGACAACAGCACCCCGAGGGTGCCTGGGACACAAATTCCTCAAATCCCTCGTTCCCAGCTTGTCCTGGGGGCTGCCCTGTGCTGGTGCCCCCAGATTCCCTCTGAGCTGGAACTGTGTTGCTTCCCAGTTGCGTCCCAGTTTTTGTGGGAAGGGACCCACGGTGACCACCCAGGGCTGACCGGGCTCCAGGTGTGCTGTCACGGGCATCGCACAAATTGTGGCCATCTCATCAGCCCTCGCTGGGGAAGGATCTCCTGCCATGCCTTCCTTGGGGTTTGCGTGGGACTGGGGTGCTGGGAGGCCGGGGCAGCCCAGCTGCCTGGTCAGCTCTCTCCTGGAGCTTTGGAAAGCCCCTCAGTGCTGCTCCCATGGAGCTCTGGCCTTGGGGACTCGTCTCCTGCTCTGGTGGGGTCGGTGCAGGGATGGGGACGTGCTCCTGGCCGGAATATCCCATCCCTGTGGACGAGGAACACCTGGAGCTGGCATTGCCAGGGTGTGTTTGTGGCCGGGGACAAGCCCTGGGGGTGTCCCCAGCTGCCCGCCCTGCTCATCCCTGCTCTGCTCCCCTCTCCAGAACAGCCTGGGGCTGATCTACACCATCTACGTGGACGGGCTGAGCGTGTCCCTGGAGAACGTCATCGGGAACCTGCTGACCTGCACCATCCCCATCACGGGGGGAGCTCAGGTGGGTGTCCTGCTGCCCCCTCCCTGTCCTCGCTCTGTCCCCTCAGGGCCCAGCCCCAGTCCTGCTCCCCATGCTGGAGTGGGCCCCGAGGGCAGGGCCTGGCTCCGTGCCCTGCTGCCTTCCCAAGCGCTCCGAGCACAAATCCACTCAGATCCTCGACTGGCCAAGGAGCTCCTGCTCAGCTTCTGTCCTGGCTCCTGCTGCCCGGGGAGGGAGCGCCAGGGGCTTGACGTGGGTGCAGCTCAGTCCAAGCAAGCATTCCCTGGTCCGTGGGCACTCCTGGGCTCTGGCTCTGGGCTCAGCCCTGTGGGATCCCCCTGTGGAGAGCTGCTCCAGAGCCATCTGTGAGAGCAGGGCTGGGACAGCTGCAGGGACACGGGCCAGCAGGGCCAGGACAGCAGCCTGCAGCTCTCCTCAGGGCACTGGCCTGGTGCTGTGCCCGTGGCTGTGCCCGTGGCTGTGCCAGGTCCTGTGTCTGTGTCTATGCCAGGTCCTGTTCCCATAGCTGTTCCAGGTCCTGTGCCAGGTCCTGTGTCCGTGTCTGTGCCAGGTCCTGTGCCCATGGCCATGCCAAGCTCTGTGCCAGGTCCTGTGCCCATGTCTGTGCCAGGTCCTGTGCCCACGGCCATGCCAAGCTCTGTGCCAGGTCCTGTGTTGTGTCTGCACCGTGTCCTGTGTCTGTGCTGGGGGCCTGAGGAGCAGCAGCTTCTCCTGCAGCTGAGGCCGCTGCTGTCCCCTCAGAGCCATGTGTCTCTGCAGCCTGCCCTGCTCCGGGCCAGCTGGGCTCAGCACATGGAGCTGGGAGGCTCCTTGAGGGTGGCAGAGAGGGAAAGCCCAGCTGGACCCCCTGGCAGGAGGCTGGGGACAGCAGCGTTGTGCCCTGGAGCTCTCGTGCCCTGCTGGCCCCTGCGATGTCCCTGTGGATGTGTGCTTGTGTCCCCATGTGCCTTCCCTCGGCTGAGCTCCCCTTCCCCCAGCACAGAGGGCCAGGAATGATCCCACAGCCAGGCTGATCAGTGGAGGAGCCTTGGCCCGGCTGGGACAGCACCATGGGACACTGGGACAGCACCATGGGGCACTGGGACAGCACCATGGACACTGGGACAGCAGCACAGGGTACTGGGATAGCACCATGGGGCACTGGGACAGCGCTGCAGGGCACTGGGACAGCACCATGGGGCACTGGGACAGCAGCACAGGGCACTGGGACAGCACTGCAGGGTACTGGGACAGCACCATGGACACTGGGACAGCAGCACAGGCCCCAGTGCCTCCACAGGGATGTCCCCATGTCCCCGCGGTGCCCTCACCCCGAGGGGGGCTCTCTCTGATCCCATATCACAGCGGGGTTTGGGGCAGGCTCCCTCTGGCACCCAGAGCCGTGCGGTCCCGGGAGAAGCCGGTGGGGCTTTGTTGGAGGGGGGTGGAGCCAGGCCTGTCCCAGCGCTCCAGAGCGAGGTGCTGCCCATGCCCGGGCTGTGCCGGGTACCCGGGTTTGCCGTCCCTGCCCGTGGGATCTGCCCTGATCCGGCTGCTCCCGGTGCGACCAGGAGCAGGACGGCTTGTGTGCCACCATGGCTCGCTGAGCTTGGCACAGATCCGTGCCCCCAGCTGGGGCAGGATGGCTCTGCGCCGTGGGAACCGGGACTGTGTGGCAGGGGGGACAGTTTGGTGGTGGCGCTTCCCTTCCCGTGGTTTTCCTGCTCTCCTGCCGTGTCCAGCGCTGCTTCCCGGTGCCGTAGGCACTGCTTTCACTCTGTGTCTGTGGGCTCCTCTCCTGTCCCTTGTCCCTGCTGGTGTCCCTGTGTCTGTGGCCTCCTCTCCTGTCACTTGTCCCTGCTGGTGTCCCTGTGTCTGTGGGCTCCTGTCCCTTGTCCCTGCTGGTGTCCCTGTGTCTGTGGGCTCCTGTCCCTTGTCCCTGCTGGTGTCCTTGTCTGTGTCTGTGGGCTCCTCTCCTGTCCCCTTGTCCCTGCTGCTGTCCCTTTGTCTGTGTCTGTGGGCTCCTCTCCTGTCCCTTGTCCCTGCTGGTGTCCCTGTGTCTATGGGCTCCTCTCCTGTCCCTTGTCCCTGCTGGTGTCCCTGTGTCTGTGGGCTCCTCTCCTGTCCCTTGTCCCTGCTGGTGTCCCTGTGTCTGTGGGCTCCTCTCCTGTCCCCTTGTCCCTGCTGGTGTCCCTGTGTCTGTGGGCTCCTCTCCTGTCCCCTTGTCCCTGCTGGTGTCCCTGTGTCTGTGGGCTCCTCTCCTGTCCCTTGTCCCTGCTGGTGTCCCTGTCTGTGTCTGTGGGCTCCTCTCCTGTCCCCTTGTCCCTGCTGCTGTCCCTGTCTCTGTCTGTGGGCTCCTCTCCTGTCCCCTTGTCCCTGCTGGTGTCCCTGTGTCTGTGGGCTCCTCTCCTGTCCCCTTGTCCCTGCTGGTGTCCCTGTGTCTGTGGGCTCCTCTCCTGTCCCTTGTCCCTGCTGGTGTCCCTGTGTCTGTGGGCTCCTCTCCTGTCCCTTGTCCCTGCTGGTGGCCGTGTCCCCGCTGTGCCTGTCTGTGTGTCCTAACTGACTGTGCTCTCTGTCTGTCCCACCTCAGCCTGACGCGGAGGACGAAGCCGTGGTACGAACTCCTTTTCTTTCCCATCTTCTTTTCCCCACCTTTCCTCTCCCGGCTCTGGGTCTGTCCCCTCGTTAGCAGCCTCTCCGTTAATTGCTGTGAGCCAGCCCCAGGTGCCCGTGGTCTCAGGGCACCCTCGGGTGTGTATGTCCCCGTGTGTCCCACCCGAGGGCAGCCGGGGTGTCCCTGGGCTCTGGGACGGGGCTGAATTCCAGGCTCACCTCTCGGGGGCCCTGCTGGGGTTGTGAGAGCCCAGCTCAGGGCTCTGGCTCTGCTCAGGAGGTGGCTGCAGTGGGAACGCTGCTCCCACAGGAGCATTTTCCCTGGAGAGGAGTGGAAAGAGGAGCAGAGGGGCCTGGAGACAGCCTGGGGATGTTTGAATGTCCCTGGGAACGAGCTCAGGGCTGGGAATATTCAGTGGTACCAGGGAAGAAGCTGATCCTGTGCCCGGGGTGTCCATCCCTTCCCCCAGGATACTCTCAGGATGTTCTCAGGATACTCTCAGGATATTCCTTCCACTGGAGAGGCCACGGAGCTGGGGCTGCTCCTGGGCACAGCCAGGCTGGGACAGGGGAGCTGCTCCCTTGGCTCCAAGGGCCTGGGAGAGGTTCAAATTCCCCTCAAATTCTGGGGAGCCATTGCATCCTGGGGGGGCCCTCTTATCCTGGAGAGCTTTTGGATCCTGGGGGGCCCTCGCGTCCTCGAGATCCCTCAGATCCTGGGGAGCCCTCAAGTCCTGGGGAGCCCTCGTGTCCCCGAGAGCTATTGTGTCCCATGTGCACGTGGCTCTCGGGGCCGTTGGGACATTGCTGGCACTGGCTGGGGATGTCACCGGAGGTGCCCTCCTTCCCCTCAGCCCAGGGTCCCCGTCAAGCAGCCAGTGGGTGCTGTGGCAGCATCTTCTTCTCTCTTCCCCTTTTCCTCTTTCCCTTTCTCTTTCCCTTTCCCTCTTCCCGCAGCAGATGGGGGTTGTGCTGGGGCACGGTGGCCCTGGCCCTGTGCCCGGGGGTGTCTGGCTGCCCCTGCCCCGGCCCTGTCCCTCTCTGGGTGGCCCTGGTGACCAGGTGTGTGTTGCCTTGCAGAGGACGATCTCTCTGGGAGCGGGGGACAGGCAGGTGATCCAGACCCCCATCAATGACTCGCTGCCTGTCAGCAGCTGCAGCGTGGCCCTGCTCTTCCGCCAGCTCGGTGAGACGTGTCCCCACCCTGTCCCCGTGGCACCCGGGGTCCCTGCGGGTCACCTCCCTGCAGGTCACCTCCCGCATGTGGCTCCGAGCTCTGTCCCGGCTGAGCCTCTCCCGCCCTGCTGTGCCATCCCTTTTCCAGGAGGGTGGGACTGGGGCTGGGGTCTGGAGGAGCATCCCGGGGCTGCCACTGGCCTTGTGCCCCCCAGGGAAAGCCACCCCGTGCCCCCCCAGGGAAGGCCACCAGCCCCCAGGAGGGAAGGAGCATCTCCGGGAAGGGGGGAGCACACCTGGTAGTGACCAGAGCCACTGGGGTTCCTGGGGGATGCTGAGCTCCTCTCCTGGCAGGATGCAGGCATGGGGAGTGGGCTGCAGCCCGGGCGGGGTCAGGGGTCTCTGAGGGGTGTCAGAGGGACCCCCCCCGATTCCTGAGCCCCTGCTGCGCCCCGCCCAGGCATCACCAACGTGCTGTTCCTGTTCTGCGCGGCGCTGACCGAGCACAAGATCCTGTTCCTCTCCAGCAGCTACCAGAGGCTGACGGATGCCTGCCGGGCCCTCCTGGCTCTCATGTTCCCCCTCAAGTACAGGTGAGGGTCCCCCAGCCTCCAGCTGTGCCCCTGTCCCACCCCCGGGGCCTGCCGGGGGCTGGGGAACAGCTGGGGAATGTTCTGTCCTTCCTGCTGAGCAGGGACAGCACCCAGGGAAGGGCTGAGCTGTGCCAGGGGAGGGACAGCATGGACACCAGCAAAGGCTCTTTCCTGAGGGAGCTGGCACTGCCCAGGCTCCCCAGGGAACGGGCACGGCCCCAGAGCTCCAGGAGCGTTTGGACAGCGCTCCAGGGATGCCCGGGCTGGGCTTGCTGGGGTGTCTGTGCAGGGCCAGGAGCTGGATCTGGGGTCCCTGTGGGCCCTGTGAGCAGGAGGGAGGTGTTCCCAGCAGCGTCTGTGCTGCTGCTGGCCAAGCCCCCGTGGTGACTCCTGTGGGATGGCTGGAGCCCCGCTCACCCCGGGAGCTGGGAATGTCCCACGGGGAGTGGGAACACAGCCCTGGCAGCACTGGGGCTCCTGGCAGCTCTGCCAGGGCCGGGCTGGGACAGACGGGCTGAGGTTCCTGGCCAGCTCCTGTCTCCAGGCCTGGCCTCCCCAGGCTGCAGAGAGGCTGTTAGTGTCCCAGAGGAACCTTCCTTTTCATAGAACTGTGAATCCCTGAGCTTGGAAAAGCCCTCCACAGTCACTGAATCCAAGGTGTTCCCGATCCTCTCCTTGTCCCCAGCCCAGAGCCCCGAGTGCTACCTCCAGGAATTCCTTGGACACCTCCAGGGATGGGCACCCCAAACTTCCCTGGGCAGCCCCTACCAAGTCCTGACCACCCTTTCCATGGGGAATTTTTCCTGAAATTCTTCTTTTGGAGTTAATAGCTCTGCTGGAAACCCTTTCTTTGGTCAGACTTTGATTATAACCCCAAGACCAGACAGGGATCATATCATGGAATCATGAAATCCCAGGGTACTTTGGATTGGAAGGGACCCCAGAGCCCCTGCAGTGCCACCCTGCCATGGCAGGGCCACCTGCCAGTGTCCCAGGCTGCTCCAGCCCCAGTGTCCAGCCTGGCCTGGGGCACTGCCAGGGATGCAGGGGCAGCCCCAGCTGCTCTGGCAATTCCAGCCCAGCCAGGAATTCCTCATGGCCAAGATCCCATCCATGGCTGCTCTCTGGCACTGGCAGCCATTCCCTGGCTCCTGTCCCTGCAGGACATTCACAGCCTTTGGGGGCCGTGTGTGGCCGTGGTGCCCGGGGGCTGGGGGTGCCAGGGGCACTCTGGACACACTCCAGAGCCGGGATCGTGTCTGGCTGTGCCGGGACGGGGCTGGGCTGTGGGGCAGGGCTGGCATGGCTGCAGTGGGGCTGTGTTTGGGGCTGCTTTTGAGGCTGTTTCTGGTTGCAGTTTCACCTACGTGCCCATCCTGCCCGCCCAGCTCCTGGAGGTGCTGAGCACCCCCACCCCCTTCATCATCGGCGTCCACTCCATCTTCCAGTCGGAGACCCAGGAGCTGGTGAGAGCCCACCTTCCCTGGTGTGGTGCCAGGGGGCTGGGGACGGGCAGTGCAGGTGTCCCAGCTCGGGTGACAGCTGTGTGGGTGCCCAGGGCCACAGGCTCCGTGTGCTCAGCCCGGGATGCATCCAGGTGTCCCACACGAGCCAGAGGGATGGCTGGGTCACCTGGGAATGGCCAGGGCTCGTGGGAGTGGCTGGGTCCCTCTCCTGCCAGGTGTCCCCCTGTCCCCCCGTGAGGGATCCCAATGTGTCCTTGGATTTGGGGACGGGGTGGGACACAGGGACTGCTGAGCACTCCGGGAAGGTGGGGAGGAGCCAGAGCCCGCTCCCAGCCCTTTCCTGAGCCAGCTCAGCTGGATAGCTCCCCATCACCTGTGGGATGTGGGATTGGGAAGCGGGGCTGTGTCCCACTGCCGTCCCCCTCCCAGCTGGACGTGGTGATCGCGGACCTGGACGGCGGCACCGTGAACGTCCCGGAGTGCGTGCACATCTCCCTGCTCCCCGAGCCCCTGCTCCAGCAGACACGGGAAGCCCTGTCCATGGTGAGCGCCGTGGCACCCCTGGGGTGCCAGCACCATCCCCTGGGAATGACACACGTGGCCAGGGAGCTGGGAGTGGAGCCGGGGCTCCTCTGTGGGCAGGATTCCTGCCTTGGGATCCTGTCCATGCCTTGGGATCCTGTGCATACCATGGGGTCTTGTCCATGCCTTGGGGTCCTGCCCACGCCTTGGGGTCCTGCCCACGCCTTTGGGGTCCTGTCCATGCCCTGGGATCCTGTCCATGCCTTTGGGGTCCTGTCTATGGCTTTGGGGTCCTGTCCATGCCTTGGGATCCTGTGCATACCTTGGAATCCTGCCCACGCCTTTGGGGTCCTGCCCACACCTTTGGGGTCCTGCCCATGCCTTTGAGGTCCTGTCCACACCTTGGCATCCTGTCCATACCTTGGGGTCCTGTCCTTGCCTTTGGGGTCCTGCCCACACCTTGGGATCCTGTCCATACCTTGGGGTCCTGTCCTTGCCTTTGGGGTCCAGCCCATGCCTTGGGGTCCTGTCTATGGCTTTGGGGTCCTGTCTATGCCTTTGGGTTCCTGTCCATGCCTTGGGGTCCTGTTCATACCTTGGGGTCCTGCCCATGCCTTTGGGATCCTGTCACGGGGACCATTCCTGATCCAATGGCCTCTGGCCAGCACCCTGGGAGTGACACACATTTCCGTGGCAGCTGGGAGTGGAGCAGCAGGGGTTCCTCTGGGATTGCTGCCCTGGGGTGCTGCTGCCCCTGTCACGGTGGCTGTTCCCAGCCCAGTGCCCTCTGATGTCCTGCAGTGCCTGGGGGCTTCCTTTGCCAGAGGTTTCTGGGAATGTGGTGCTGGCTCCTGGCCCGGGGCAGGAAGCAGCTGTGGCCTGGCTGCTCCTGTGTTCCCGAGGCGCTGCTGGAGCAGCTCCTGCTCCTCCTGGGGGCAGCAGGGGGTGAAGGTCTCCCTGGAAGGGCAGGAGGGTCTCTCCCTTCCCTGGGATCCCAGTGCCAGCCGTGCTTCCCAAGGCAGGGTCAGGCCCGACAGGGCGTTCCTGGTCCCCCATGGTTTGTCTCCAAGCCCCTCAGACCTTTTCCAAGGGGGCTGGGTGGTCTCTGGGGAAATCTCCTTGGCTTCTCCAGCCAGGATGGGGCCTGAGCTGAGTGTCCTCCCTGGGCAGGTCCTGGACCCGGAGCTGGAGGTGGCCGACCTCGCCTTCCCCCCTTCCACCATTTCCGCCTCTTCCCTCAAGATGCAGGTGAGTGGTGGGAGGGAGAGGGTCCCTGGGTGAGGGGCTGTTCCCCAGGGACACCCCGGGCAGGAGAGAGAGGGTCCCTGGGTGAGGGGCTGTCCCCAGGGACACCCCGGGCAGGAGAGAGAGGGTCCCTGGGTGAGGGGCTGTCCCCAGGGACACCCCAGGCAGGAGAGAGAGGGTCTTTGGGTGAGGGGCTGTTCCCCAGGGACACCTTGGAGCAGAAGAGAGAGGGACCCTCAGCAGGGGCTGCTCCCCAGGGACACTCCAGGCAGGAAGAGAGGGATCCTCAGCAGGGGCTGTTCCCCAGAGACACCCCAGCTCAGGAGGAGAGGGTCCCTGGGTGAGGGGCTGTCCCCAGGGCCATCCTGGCTGTCACACACCATTCCAGCCCTGTGTCCCTCCGAGGCCACTGCTCCGAGCCGTGGCTGGATCCTGCAGTGCCGTGGGCTCTGGACTGACAGCCAGGCTGGAGCAGACGGGGAATGTTTGGGCTTGCAGCATTCCCAGAGCTTGGAGAGCTCCCTCTCCTACCTGTGCAGCTCCGGGGGGCAGAGCAGTGAATCCCGTGCCCCTTTTCCCTGGAATCTCAGCCGCATTCCCTGCCCTCACCCCGGGGTTGCTCCCCCGCGTGCTGGGGGGAAATCCCTGCCCCAGGAGCTGCCCTGTCCACACGCTGTGCCCCTCCAGCCCGGGCTGTGCTTCCCTGTTCCAGGACAAGGAGATCCGGGCCGTGTTCCTGCGCCTGTTTGCTCAGCTGCTGCAGGGCTACCGCTGGTGCCTGCACATCATCCGCATCCACCCTGAGCCCGTCATCCGCTTCCACAAGGTGAGGGCCTCGTCGGGGCCGGGCTGGGACAGCTGAGGGCAGGAAACAGTCCTGGCTCTCCAGGCAGCGACCTCCCCAACGTCCCTGCCAGCCCACCTGCATCCCGTGTTTGTCCTTGAGCGTGCTGAGGTCTCCCGGGGCAGGCGCGCTTCCCTGCCCGGGTGCTCCTGCAGAGCTCAGCGAGGAGGGAGTCCAGGCCTGCAGCTGGATGTTTGGGGAGATCTTGGCACTGCTGAGGGACCACCTGCAGTCCTTTGGCCCTGAGTCCCTCTGGCCTTGTGTTCCCATGCCTCTCTGTCCCTGTGTCCCTGAGTCCTTCTGGCCTTGTGTTCCTGTGCCTCTCTGTCCCTGTGTCCCTGAGTCCTTCTGGCTTTGTGTTCCTGTGCCTCTCTGTCCCTGTGTCCCTGAGTCCCTCTGGCCTTGTGTCCCTGAGTCCTTCTGGCCTTGTGTTCCTGTGCCTCTCTGTCCCTGTGTCCCTGAGTCCCTCTGGCCTTGTAGCCCTATGTCTCTGTGTCCCTGCATCCCTGTGCCCCTATGTCCCAGAGTTCCTCTGGCTTCGTGTCCCCATGTCCCTGTATCTCTCTGTCCCTGTATTCCTGTGCCCCTGTGTCCCAGAGTCCCTCTGGCCCCGTGCCCCTGTGTCCCTGTGTCCCTCTGCCCCTATAACCCTGTGTCCCTGTGTCCCTCTGCCCCTATACCCTGTGTCCCTGTGTCCCGCCTCTGCATGCCAAGGTGACACCGGAGTCCTTCCCTTGCCCCTTGTCGTGCTGCCATGGGCCAGAGGCTCAGGTTTCCATGCCAGCCCTGTCCCTGCACCCAGGTGGCACTGTGCAGGAGGTGGCACCGTCCCAGCGCCACCCAGGTGCCCATGCACGGCTTGGTGGCACCCGCAGTGCTGATGGCGCTGCCGTTCCCTTGGCAGGCGGCGTTCCTGGGCCAGCGGGGGCTCACGGAGGACGATTTCCTCACCAAGGTGCTGGAGGGGATGGCCTTCGCCGGCTTTGTCACCGAGCGCGGCGCTCCCTACCGCCCCATCGACCTCTTCGACGAGGTGGGGCTGGGGCGGCTTCCCTCCGCATCCCGGGGTCTGCAGGGCTGAGCAGGGTCTGTGGGGCTGAGAGGGATCTGTGGGGCTGAGAGGGATCTGTGGAGTCTGAGTGGGATCTGCAGGGGCTGAGTGGGATCTGCAGGGGCTGAGTGGGATCTGCCATGGCCTGAGTGGGATCTGCTGGGCTGAGCGGGATCTGCCATGGGCTGAGCGGGATCTGTGGGGCTGAGTGGGATCTGCAGGGCTGAGCAGGGTCTGCGGGGCTGAGCGGGGTCTGTGGGGCTGAGTGGGATCTGTGGAGTCTGAGTGGGATCTGCAGGGGCTGAGTGGGATCTGCAGGGATGAGTGGGATCTGCAGGGATGAGTGGGATCTGCAGGGGCTGAGTGGGATCTGCAGGGGCTGAGTGGGATCTGCGGGGCTGAGTGGGATCTGCAGGGATGAGTGGGATCTGCAGGGATGAGTGGGATCTGCCATGGCCTGAGTGGGATCTGGGGGGCTGAGAGGGGTCTGCGGGGCTGAGTGGGGTCTGTGGGGCTGAGTGGGATCTGCTGGGCTGAGCGGGATCTGCCATGGGCTGAGTGGGATCTGCCATGGGCTGAGTGGGATCTGCGGGGCTGAGTGGGATCTGCGGGGCTGAGCGGGATCTGTGGGGCCTGAGTGGGATCTGCTGGGCTGAGTGGGATCTGCGGGGCTGAGTGGGATCTGCCATGGCCTGAGTGGGATCTGCAGGGCTGAGTGGGATCTGCAGGGCTGAGTGGGATCTGCCATGGCCTGAGTGGGATCTGCAAGGCTGAGTGGGATCTGCAGGGCTGAGCGGGATCTGCCATGGCCTGAGCGGGATGTGCGGGGCTGAGTGGGATCTGCAGGGCTGAGTGGGATCTGCCATGGCCTGAGTGGGATCTGCAAGGCTGAGTGGGATCTGCAGGGCTGAGTGGGATCTGCCATGGGCTGAGCGGGATCTGCCATGGCCTGAGCGGGATGTGCGGGGCTGAGTGGGATCTGCAGGGCTGAGTGGGATCTGCCATGGCCTGAGTGGGATCTGCAAGGCTGAGTGGGATCTGCAGGGCTGAGTGGGATCTGCCATGGGCTGAGCGGGATCTGCCATGGCCTGAGTGGGATCTGTGGGCCTGAGTGGGATCTGCAGGGCTGAGCGGGATCTGCGTGGCCCTGCTCCCAGGGCTTTGGGAGAGGCCCTGGAGCTGCTCCTGTCACCCCTGTCCTGTCCTCCCCAGCTCGTGGCCTACGAGGTGAAGCGCATGAAGGCGGAGGAGGGGAACAAGCAGAAAATCCTGAGGCACATCAAGGAGCTGGCAGAGAAACTCTACAAAAATGTGAGTCCTGGAGCCCCCGGGCAGGGTGGGAGTGTGCTGGGGGACATGGGGCAGGGAGAGCCTGGGTGCAGTCCCGCTCACTCTGTCTTCCCTCCGTAAGCTCCTGGTGACAGATCCTGTCCCTCCTTGTGCTGTCACGTGTGGTGATGCACATCCTCACGTGCCCAGAGGTTCTGGGAGTGGGATTCCCTGGTTTTATAGGATCCCTGAGGTTGGAAAAGCCCTCCCAGCCCATCCAGCCCCAGCTGTGCCCAGTGCCCACCTTATCCCCAGCCCAGAGCCCCGAGTGCCACCTCTGGGAATTCCTTGGACACTGCTGGGGATGGGGACTGGGCAGCTCCTTCCAAGGCCTGACCCCCCTTTCCAGGAGGAAATTCCTGCTGATGTCCACCCTGAACCTCCCCCGGAGGTTTCCAGCAGCACCTGAAGGCAGCAGTGCCCCCCGGGAGCCTCGACTGGCTGGGATGGAGCTCCTGCCAGCACTGGGCTCATGGCTGTGCCACAGCTGTGCATCCCTGGGGGCTGGGGAGCAGATCCTGGGGCGTGCAGATCCCAGCTGGGAGCGGAGCAGGGGGTTGGCTGGGGGCTCCTGCGCGGGAGGGGACGCGCGGTGACCTCGGGGCTGAGCAGGAGCCGTCCCCGCAGGAGAACCCGTACCCCGCGGTGACCATGCACAAGGTGCAGAGGCCCACGGAGGGCTGTCACCTGCGCCTGCACCAGAAGCCCTTCCCACACCTGGACGAGGGCACCGTGCAGTGGATCATCGACCAGGCCACGGCCAAGCTGCAGACGGCCCCGCCCGCCGTCAAGGCTGAGAAGAAGTGCATGGTGCCCTCGGGACCCCCCATCGGTGCGTGGGGCACGGGGAACCCTGTCCTGGGGGGCTGTGGGAGGGCGTGGGGCCCTCGGGACCCCCATCGGTGCGTGGGGCATGGGGAACACTGTCCTGGGGGGCTGTGGGAGGGCATGGTGCCCTTGGGACCCCCCATCGGTGTGTGGGGCACGGGGGACCCTGTCCTGGGGGGCTGTGGGAGGGCATGGGGCCCTCGGGACCCCCCATCAGTGTGTGGGGCACGGGGAACACTGTCCTGGGGGGCTGTGGGGAGGGCATGGAGCCCTCGGGACCCCCACTGGTGTGTGTGGGGCATGGGGGGGGCTGCTGGATACCATGGGGCCCTCGGGACCCCCATTGGTACGTGGGGCACGGGGAACCCTGTCCTGGGGGGCTGTGGGAGGACATTGTGCCCTCGGGACCCCCATCGGTGTGTGGGGCACAGGGGACCCTGTCCTGGGGGGCTGCTGGACGCCATGGTGCCCTTGGGACCCCCATTGATGTGTGGCACACAGGGGACCCTGTCCTGGGGGGCTGCTGGACGCCATGGTGTCCTTGGGACCCCCATTGATGTGTGGGGGTCAGGGAGACCCTGCTTTGGGGGGCTGTTGGTGCCCTTGGGACACCCCATGGGTAGGTGGGGCACAGGAGGACCCTGTTCTGGGTCACACCACAGGAGTAAAACGTGGAGAAACGGCAGCACTGACCCCCTTGAGGTCTCAGCTCCCCAGGGGCTCCCAACACCCGCCAAGGCCCCGTGGTGACGGGGAGCGGGGGGACACGGTGTCCCCACCAGGGTGCCAGTCCCACCCTGCCCACACTGACCAGGGTCTGTTCCATCCAGCTGCCATCCTGGAGCGCAACGGGAACGCCCTGGCCAACAGCGCCCGGCGCCTGGAGGTGGTCAGGAACTGCATCTCCTACGTCTTCGAGAACAAGATGCTGGAGGCCAAAAAGGTGAGGGAGGCTGGGGATGCGGGGCCAGTGACCTCTGTGGATGGAGAGGACATTCCCTGTCCTGTGCCCACGTCCTGCTGCTTGGCTTAGGGTCAAAAAGTTGTGGAATCACGGAGTTACTGAGGTTGGAAAATTCCTCTGAGCCCATCGGGTCCAACTATCCCCAGCACTGCCAAGGTCACCACTGGCCCTGTCCCCAAGTGCCACATCCACACGGCCTTGAAATCCCTCCAGGGATGGGCACTCCAAACCTCCCTGGGCAGCTGTGCCGGTGCCTGACCACCCTTTCCATGGGGAAATTCCTGCTGATGTCCCCCCTGAGCCTTCGCTGGCCCAGCTTGAATCTCTTCCCTCTCCTGCTGTCCCTGTTCCCTGGAGCAGAGCCCCACTCCCACCTCAGTAACCGGCCATGGAGCCGTTTGGACTGGCATTCCCTCTGGGACCATCAAGTCCCACCATTCCCCAGCGCTGCCATGCCACCACTGACAGTGACGTATCCCCTCCTGGCGTTCCTGGGGTTTTTCCTGGTGGCTCCACACCAGCTCAATCCATTGCTCCATCTCCCTGGCTCCTCCCCTCCTCCCTGGCCACCCCTGGGATTGTGCCCTGCTTTGCCTCCGTGTCCGAGCGCGTCGCGCGGCGCTGGCGCGGGAGCAGGGCTGCCCGGGCCCTGTGCTGTCCCACGCCACCAGCCCCGTTCCCGCAGCTGTTCCCGGCCGTGCTGCGCGCCATGAAGGGCCGGGCGGCGCGGCACTGCCTGACGCAGGAGCTGCACCTGCACGTGCAGCAGAACCGCGCCGTGCTGGACCACCAGCAGTTCGACTTCGTCATCCGCATGATGAACTGCTGCCTCCAGGTATGGCGGGGCTGGGGGGGCTCCTTCTTCCCGTGGGACGCGGCAGGGGTCAGCCTGGGGATGTCCCCTGGTCACCCCGCTCCTTCCCCAGGACTGCACGGCCATGGACGAGCACGGCATCGCCGCCGCCCTGCTGCCGCTGGTCACCGCCTTCTGCAGGGTGAGTGACCGCAGCGTCCCCACCCTGGAGCCCTCAGGGTCCCCCCAGGTGGCAGAGGCCGCAGCGGGTGTCCCCTCGGGGCTTGTCAGCCTACGGCTCCTGCCCAGAACGTTCCACCCAGCCCAGAGTGGCCCGAGGCTCCCAGGGAGGCTGGAACACCTGCGGGAAGGGGGTTGCTCTGGAATGCCAGCTTGATCCCCTGGTCAGGCTGGGCTGGGCTGAGCCTCTGGGCTCTGGGTGGGCTCTGAGCAAGAGAATTTTCAGGGAGTGCTGGAGGAGCTCTGGTGCAGACATCCCTCCTGCTGCCCAGGGCTTTCCCAGTGGCGGGCTGGAGGAGCAGGGACACCCGAGTGGAGAGCTCAGCACAAAGGCTGTGTGGACCTTTTCCACATCCTTCCCCTCCTTTGGGGAGCTCCAGATGGACCTTTTCCACCTCCTTCCACAGAAACTGAGCCCTGGCATCACCCAGTTCGCCTACAGCTGCGTGCAGGAGCACGTGGTGTGGACCAACATCCAGTTCTGGGAGGCCATGTTCTACTGCGACGTCCAGAACCACATCCGGGCCCTCTACCTGGACAGCGCCGAGGAGAACCACGCGGAGCAGGTGGGAGGTGGCCCAGGAGAGCTCTTCCCAAAGGGCTGGAGCTCATCATGGACTTCTAGGATTATGGAATGAGTTGGGTGGGAACCCCAGAGCCCCTGCAGTGCCACCCCGCCATGGCAGGGACACCTGCCAGTGTCCCAGGCTGCTCTGGCAATTCCAGCCCAGCTGCCTGTTCTGGGCAGCCTGCTCAGCTGAGGACGAGGGGTGCACCCCAGCTGTGGGAGATGCCTGTGTGTCTGTCCATGCACAGCCCCATCCCACTCCCCTGCCTGTGTGTCTGTCCATGCACAGCCCCATCCCTGTCCCCTGTCTGTGTGTCTGTCCATGCACAGCCCCATCCCACTCCCCTGCCTGTGTGTCTGTCCATGCACAGCCCCATCCCTGTCCCCTGTCTGTGTGTCTGTCCATGCACAGCCCCATCCCTGTCCCCTGTCTGTGTGTCTGTCCATGCACAGCCCCATCCCTCTCCCCTGTCTGTGTGTCTGTCCATGCACACAGCCCCATCCCTGTCCCCTGTCTGTGTGTCTGTCCATGCACAGCCCCATCCCACTCCCCTGCCTGTGTGTCTGTCCATGCACAGCCCCATCCCTCTCCCCTGTCTGTGTGTCTGTCCATGCACAGCCCCATCCCTCTCCCGTCTGTGGGTCTGTCCATGCACACAGCCCCATCCCTGTCCCCTGTCTGTGTGTCTGTCCATGCACAGCCCCATCCCACTCCCCTGCCTGTGTGTCTGTCCATGCACAGCCCCATCCCTCTCCCCTGTCTGTGTGTCTGTCCATGCACACAGCCCCATCCCTGTCCCCTGCCCGTGGGTCTGTCCATGCACACAGCCCCATCCCTGTCCCCTGTCTGTGTGTCTGTCCATGCACAGCCCCATCCCTCTCCCCTGCCCCAGGAGAGCGCGGAGGAGCCGCCGGAGGCCAAGTCGGCGCTGGAGATCGCGTCGGAGCAGCTGCGGCTGTGGCCCACCATGAGCCGGGAGAAGCAGCAGGAGCTGATCCAGAAGGAGGAGAGCACGGTGTTCAGCCAGGCCATCCACTACGCCAACAGGATGAGCTACCTGCTGCTGCCCCTGGACACCAGCAAGAACCGCCTGCTCCGCAGCTCCGGCCTGGGCGACGTGGAGAGCGTCAGCAACAGCTTCGTCACCAACAGGTGCTGGGGACACCGGGGTGACCCCAGCTGGGACAGAGCTCGTGGGGTGTGCCAGGCTGCTGTCAGGGAAAGATGGCCCTGCTCGCTGTGCAGGGTTGGACCCCTGTGAGGGTTCTTTCCAATCCCAGCCGTGCCGGGATTCCAGGATCATGTCAGGATTGAGGCGGACTGTGGTGCCCAGGGGGGTTTCTGGGAGTGGGAGCTCTGCTGGGTCCATGCTGGGAGCGGGAGCAGTCTTGGACTCCTGTCAGGAGTGGGAGGGAGCTTTCCAGGGCCTCTGCCAGGAGTGGGAGCTCTCCTGGTATCATATCAGGAGTAGGAACTCTCCTGTGTTCCTGTGAGGAGTGGGAGCTCTCCTGGGTCTGTATCAGCACTGGGAGCTCTGCTTATCATATCAGGAGTAGGAAATCTCCAGTGTTCCTAAGAGGAGTGGGAGCTTTCCCGGCTTTTTCCAGGAGTAAGAGCTTTCCTGGGTTTCTGTCACGAATGGGAGCTCTCCTGGGTCTGTGAGAGCTCCCAGGTCTGACACAGACCCAGGAGAGCTCCCCTGGGACCGTATGAGGAGTGGGAGCTCTCCCGGCTCCGTGCAGGGAGTGGCCCCTGGCCGGGGCTCTCCTGGGCTGACCCTTCCCCGTTTCCCTCGGGAAGCATCGCGGGCAGCGTGGCCGAGAGCTACGACACCGAGAGCGGCTTCGAGGACGCCGAGAGCTCGGATGTGGCCAACTCCGTGGTGAGGTTCATCAACCGCTTCGTGGACAAGGTGTGCACCGAGAGCGGCGTCACCAACGAGCACCTCAAGGGGCTGCACGTCATGATCCCGGGTGAGGACCCCGGGGTGGCCACGGGACCCTGCAGCGAGCAGCGGGAGAGGGCAGGCGGGGTTTGGGAAAGGCAGGGTGGGGTTTGAGCGGGGCAGGATGAGATTTGGGCAGGACAGGTGGGATTTGGGCAGTGTCCGGGTGGCATTCGAGCAGGGATGGGGTGGGATTCGGGCAGGACAGGTGGGGTTTGGGTAGGACAGGTGGGATTCGGGCAGGGACAGGTGGGATTTGGGCAGGGCAGGTGGGATTTGGGCAGGGACACAGGTGGGATTCGGGCAGGACAGGTGGGATTCGGGCAGTGTCCGGGTGGCATTCGAGCAGGGATGGGGTGGGATTCGGGCAGGACAGGTGGGGTTTGGGTAGGACAGGTGGGATTCGGGCAGGGACAGGTGGGATTTGGGCAGGACAGGGTGGGATTTGGGCAAGGACACAGGTGGGATTCGGGCAGGGCAGGACTCACCCCCTGTCCCACAGACATCGTGCAGATGCACATCGAGACCCTGGATGCCGTGCACAGGGAGAGCAAGAGGCTTCCTCCCATCCAGAAGGTAGGGATGCCCTGCTGGGCTGGGAGCAGGGCCGGGGGGGCTGTGAGACCCTTCCACGGGCCTGAGCCCCCCGTTGTTCCCCCAGCCAAAGCTGCTGCGGCCCACCCTGCTGCTGGGGGAGGAGTGTGTGATGGAGGGGCTCCGCGTGTACCTGATGCCGGACGGGCGCGAGGAGGGGGCCGGGGGCAGCATTGGGGGGCCCCCCCTGCTCCCCGCAGAGGGGGCCGTGTTCCTCACCACCTACAGGATCATCTTCAAGGGAACCCCCACGGACCCCCTGGGTGAGGGGCTGCGGCCGCGGGAGAGGGGGGGTCCCTCGGGGCAGGGGAGAGGGTTGGGGTCCCTGGGGATCAGAGGGAGGGTTGGGGAGGCTTAGGGAGGAGGGAGCTAGTCAGTGATTCCTGGGGAGCAGGGGGGAGGGTTGGGGATGCTTAGGGAAGAGGGAGCTGGTCAGTGATCCCTGGAGGTCAAGGGGTTGGTTGGTCAGTGATCCTGGGGAGCAGGGGGGAGGGTTGGGGATCCCTGGGGAGCAGGGAGCTGGTCAGTAATCCTGGGGATCAGGGTTGGTGATCCTGGGGATCAGGGGGCTGGTCAGTGATCCATGGGGAGCAGGAGCTGGTCAGTGATCCTGGGGAGCAGGGGGCTGGTCAGTGATCCTGGGGAGCAGGGTTGGTGATCCCTGGGGATCAGGATTGTTGATCCCTGGGGATCAGGGTTGGTGATCTTGGGGATCAGGGTTGGTGATCCCTGGGGAGCAGGGTTGGTGATCCCTGGGGAGCAGGGTTGGTTGTTTCTGGCTGCTGTGTCCCCTGGAGCCATGTCCATGGTGGGACTGACACCGGGGGTGGCCTGGGGTGGCCTGGCCTTGCCCGGGGGCCGGGGCAGGGATGGAACTGACCCCTTCCTGTCCCGTGTCCAGTGGGGGAGCAGGTGGTGATCCGGTCCTTCCCCATCGCCTCGCTGACCAAAGAGAAGAAGATCAGTATCCAGGCCCAGGCGGATCAGTTCATCCAGGAGGGGTTGCAGCTGCGCTCCTGCACGTTCCAGGTGGGACCCCGGGCTGGGAGAGAGCTCCCAAACCTGCCGGGCACGGGGACAGCCAGGAGCAGGAGGGGAGACTGCAGGGGAAAGGGAACGGGGCAGGGGAAAGGGAATGGGGCAGGGGAAAGGGAACGGGGCAGGGGAAAGGGAACGGGACAGGGGAAAGGGAACGGGGCCAGGGAAAGGGAACGGGACAGGGGAAAGGGAACGGGGCAGGGGAAAGGGAACGGGGCCGGGGAAAGGGAATGGGGCAGGAGAAAGGGAACGGGACAGGGGGAAGGGAATAGGAGAGGGGAAAGGGAACGGGGCAGCAGAAAAGGAATGGGACAGAGTAAAGGGAATGGTACAGCAGAAAGGGAATAGGAGGGTGGAAAGGGAATGGTACAGCGCAGGGAGAGGCAGGGCAGCCTCTCAGTCCAGCCTGGGTCCCTGGTGCTCCTGGGTGGATCCAAGCTCTGCCCTGGTCCATGGGAAGGGCTGTCCCTGACCTGACCCTGCTGTCACCCCCCACCTGTGCCCCCCAGCTGCTGAAGATCGCCTTTGACGAGGAGGTGGCCTCGGACAGCGCCGAGATCTTCCGGAAGCACCTGCACAAGCTGCGCTACCCCCAGCACGTGCGCGGCACCTTCGCCTTCACCGTGGGCCAGTCCCCCAAGCAGGCCATGCAGCCCAAGGCCAAGGAGAAGAACCCCTCGCTCAGGTACCTGTGCCAGGAGAGGGATCACACCTGGATGTGCCTCATCCTCTGGGACTCGCCCTCCTGTCCCTGCTGCGGCAGAGCCACCGGGCTGGGGGCACTCTGGGAAGGGGACACGGCGAGCTGAGCCCTCCTTGCTCAGGCCCATCCTGGTGCAGGGCTTGCGTTGCTGGAGATCACAGAACCCCTAGGCTTGGAAAAGCCCTGTGGGACAATGACTGCAGCCATTCCCAGCACTGCCCGCGTCCCCAAGTGCCACATCCACACAGCTCTTAAAGCCCTGCGGGGATGGGGACCCCACCCCTGTGCCAGGCTGCACAGCCCTTTCCAGGAGGAATTTCCCCAAAATCCCCCCAGACCCTCCCCTGGGCCAGCCTGAGGCTGTGCCCTCTCCTCCTGTCCCTGTTCCCTGGGGCACAGCCCGACCCCCCGGCTGTCCCCTCCTGGCAGGAGCTGTGGAGCCCAAAGAGCTGCAGATGTCCCCTGTCCTGCAGTGTCCCCAGCCCCACAGTCACACTGGGAAGGACGGGTCACCCTGGGAAGTGGGAGCTTGTTGCAGTGGCATCCCTTGCCTGAGGAGGTGTCCCACAGGAGGGGTTCCAATGGCCTGCGTGGCCCAGGGACACAGTGCTGCAGTGCTGGGTGACTTGGGGACACAGTGCTCCTGCTTTGGGTAGCTCAGGGACACAGTGCTGCAGTGCTGGGTGACTTGGGGACACAGTGCTCCTGCTCTGGGTGGCCCAGGGACACAGTGCTGCAGTGCTGGGTGACTGGAGGACACAGTGCTCCTGCTCTGGGTGGCCCAGGGACACAGTGCTGCGGTGCTGGGTGACTTGGGGACACAGTGCTCCTGCTTTGGGTAGCTCAGGGACACAGTGCTGCAGTGCTGGGTGACTGGAGGACACAGTGCTCCTGCTCTGGGTGGCCCAGGGACACAGTGCTGCGGTGCTGGGTGACTTGGGGACACAGTGCTCGTGCTCTGGGTGGCCCAGGGACACAGTGCTGCAGTGCTGGGTGACTTGGGGACACAGTGCTCGTGCTCTGGGTGGCCCAGGGACACAGTGCTGCAGTGCTGGGTGACTGGGGGACATGGCCCTGCAGCGCTGGGTGACTTGAGGACACGTTATTCCTGCACTGGGTGACTCGAGGACACTGATTTTGCACAGGGTGTCTCAGAGATAGTGCTGGGTGACTTGGGGACATGGTCTTGCAGCACTGGGTGACTCAGGGACATTGTCCTGCAGCATTGGGTGACTTGGGGACACAGTCCTTCAGTGCTGATTGACTGGGCAGCATTGTCTTGTAGTGCTGGGTGACTTGGGGACATTGTCCTGCAGCACCGGCTGCAGCCCTGAGCCCAGGCTTGGCTGGCAGTGTCTCTGCCGTGGATCCCCAGTGTGGATCCCTCCCTGCCATGCTGATCCCAGTAGATCCCCATGTCCCTGTGGTGGATCCCCAGGTCCCTGTGCTGGATCCCTGTCTCTTGCTGTGATTTGGAGCCTCCCCTGGGATGAGCTGGAGCTCTGCCTGTGGCAGCTCTGATCCAGAGGGTGGGGCACTGCCCCATCCCACCTCCCCAGCTCCCCAAATCCCTTGGGAATGGCAGGAGCTGGGGCTCCTGCAGACCCAAGGCGCTGGCAGGTGACACCAGTGACCGCCAGGGCTGAGGGCTGCTCGTGGCCCTGGCTGCCTGGGTGACAGCGTTGTCCCTCTGTGCCCTTGCCCGCGCGCCCAGGACGCTGTCCAAGAACCTGGTGAAGAACGCCAAGAGGACGATCGGCCGGCAGTACGTGACCCGCAAGAAGTACACGCCGCCCGCCTGGGAGCAGCGGGGCAGCCAGCACTTCCCCGAGGACAACGAGGACGAGATCTCAGGTTGGGAATGTCCCTGGGGAGGCCAGGGAGCAGTGGCACCCGGGAGAAGTCCTGGTGTCCCTGCGGTGGGAGCAGGGTGGGAGCACGTCCCGGTTGCCGGTGCTGCCGCAGCCCTTGGCTGCTGGTGGGGCCAGGCAGAGAGCCCAGCGGGGAGGGAGGGCTTGGGCTGGCTGGAGACTCTCCTGGGGCTGATGGGTGACGGCAGCGGGGTGGGACACTGCTCCGACCCATCCATCCCCTCCTGCCGCTCTGGGACACCGCCTGCGTGCACCGAGGCGTCCCAGCCCCGCCGTGTCCCCGCAGTGTCGGAGGAGCTGGACAGGAGCACCCTGACGCCCAGCAGCACCATGAGGCCGTCGGAGAAGATGACCATGACGCACGTGGTGGAGCGCGCCTGCTGCCGCGACTACCAGCGCCTGGGGCTGGGCACGCTGAGCAGCAGCCTGACCCGCTCCAAGAACGAGCCCTTCCGCATCTCCACCGTCAACCGCATGTACGCCATCTGCCGCAGGTGAGCCCGCCCGGGGCACGGAGCCCCGCGGATCCCGGCGGATCCCGGCATCACCGGGACACCCAGAGCCACCGGGATCAGTAAACCCTCCCCTGGCGCCAGCGTGGCTTTGTCCTTGGCCAGCCCAGTCCCAGCCTGCACCCCCCCACAACCTTCTCACACTTCAAGCCAACGTTCATTGGCTCTAAGTTGCCCAGTGCTCTTCATTAATCCCTGTTCTGCCCTCTGTTGATTATTGATTTCTCCCTTCCCATGGTTAGTCTGAATTTTCCAGTGTTTTTATCTTGTTTTTCCTGCACGGGGAGTTTCCAGCACTGAGGCTGAAATGTCTTTGTTGGTGTTTCCTTTGTCTTCATTTACTCCATTGTGTCCTTGGGGGGCCATGAATCCTGGTCATCCTGGTCACCCCATCATGTTCTTGGATGACCACGAGTCCTGGTCACTCCATTGTGTCCTTGGATCACCACGAGTCCTGGTCATTCCACTGTGTCCTTGGATGACCACGAGTCCTGGTCACTCCATTGTGTCCTTGGATCACCACGAGTCCTGGTCATTCCACTGTGTCCTTGGATGACCACGAGTCCTGGTCACCCCATCATGTTCTTGGATGACCACAAGTCCTGGTCACCCCATTGTGTCCTTGGATGACCACGAGTCCTGGTCACCCCATTGTGTCCTTGGATGACCACGAGTCCTGGTCACTCCATTGTGTCCTTGGATGACCACGAGTCCTGGTCACTCCATTGTGTCCTTGGATGACTGTGAGCCCTGGTGACTCCCTGGTGTCCTTGGAGGGCCATGGCTCCCAGGTGTCCAGCCTTTAACTCCCTCGGGCTTTGTTGAGTGCAGCCTGTCAGGGCTGGTTTTAGCCAGCTCGGAGTTGTGATCTGGTGGTCCGAGGAGCAGTCGGGTGTGTGGGGAAGGGTGCTCAGGGCTGGCTCCAGAGTCGCCGCTCAGCATTAATGACAGCAGGAACGCAGCCGGCTCAGGAGAGCCGTGCCATGCCGGGGTTTGTGTCCGCAGCTACCCCGGGCTGCTGATCGTGCCGCAGAGCATCCAGGACAACACCATCCAGCGGATCTCGCGCTGCTACCGCCAGAGCCGCTTCCCCGTGGTGTGCTGGAGGAACTCCCGCACCAAGGCCGTGCTCCTGCGCTCCGGGGGCCTCCACGGCAAGGGCGTCGTCGGCCTCTTCAAGTCCCAGAACGCCCCGACCCCAGGTGACCCTCCCACCCTGGCTGGGACACGGAGCTGGGGCTGTGGGATCGCCCCTGGCTCTGGACAGTGACACTCAGGGGTCCTCTGGGTCGGGGTGGTGACACTCAGGGGTCCCCTCGCTCAGGTGGTGATGCTTTGGGGTCTCTGGCTCTGGGGTGACACTGAGCTGTCCCCTGGCTCTGGGGTGGTGACACTCAGGGGTCTTCCTGGCTTGAGGCAGTGATACCTGGGGGTCTCCAGGATCCAGGCGGTGACACTTTGGGGTCTCCAGCTCCGTGCGGTGTGTTTGGGAGTCCCCTGTCTCTGGGGGGTGGCACTAAGGGGACTCCCCAGCTCCAGGCGGTGACGCTCGGGGGTCTCCCAGCTCTGGGTGGTTACCCTCAGAGGTGTCCTGGTTCCGGGTGGTGACAGCCTGGGTGTATCCAGGTGACGCTCTGGTGTCCCCTGCAGGCCCCTCGCAGGCGGACTCCACGAGCCTGGAGCAGGAGAAGTACCTGCAGGCCGTCATCAACTCCATGCCCCACTACTCGGACGCCGGCGGGCGCAACACCCTCAGCGGCTTCACCTCGGCTCACATGAGCAGTGCAGGTGAGGGGACACAGGGGAGGGGGCACAGGTGGGCTCCTGCCAGCCCCGGCTCCTGCTCTGCATCCCAAGGGAGCTGATCTCCGGGCTCCCGCATCCCGGGAGGCAGCACAGCCTCCCCAGAGCCCCCAGCTCCAGCTGGGTCTCCCTGGCTGCGGGTGGGGATGGGCTTTGGGACATCTGGTGTCCCTGGAGCTGGGAGTCCTGGGAGCTTTGGGGATCCCAGTGTCCCTGGAGCTGAGAGTGCTGGGAGCCAAAGCCTGTGCTGGGATCTGGGCACTGTCCAGGGCCCGGTGGGGACAGACCCTTCCCACCAGGATCTCAGCACTGCGTGTCCCCCATGCGTGGTGCCGGGGTCAGTCTGGGGACCCCCGGTAAGTCTGTGCCCAGCTGTCCCTTGCCAGCCAGACCTTCCCAACTGTCCCATCCCAGCTGTCCCGTCCCCGCTGGCCCTTCCTGCAGGGCAGAGCTCCATCCCACCCCGCCACACTCTGGTGCCATCCATGCTGTCCCGGTGCCATCCATCCTGTCCCGGTGCCATCCGTGCTGTCCCGGTGCCATCCGTCCTGTCCCGGTGCCATCCGTCCTGTCCCATCGTCCCACCCATCATCACTGTGGACACATCAGGGGCTGGGGGCTCCCTGATCCTGAAGGCAGAGATCTTCCCAGCAGCCCCTCCGAGGCCTTTCCCCGCTGCGAGGGGACGTGTCCAGAGCGCGGCCGGAGCAGGGGGCTCAGCCCGGCTCTGAGGGGCCCGGGTGACTGGCAGGGCTGGCACAGGGTGGCCCCACCGTGGGCCGGGGGCCGAGCCCCTCCTGCAGGGCTGCCCCGGGCACTGGTTTTCCGTGGCTCCAGCTGGACGCTGCTTCCCGAGCTGGCTTTGCATTCCCGGGGTTCCGCTTGCTGCCGCTTCCTCCCGGCCCCTGCCCCGGCTCCGCGGGGCCTCGGGAGCCCGGCGGGGCCTCGGAGCCCAGCGGGGCCTCGGAGCTGACCTTCTCTTGGTGCTGCAGATTTCTCCGACAAGAGGCAGCAGCCTAAGCTGGGATCGCTCATGAAGCAGGTGATGGGAGGGAAGGACGAAGGGCCTGGGACTTTGAGCCGCGGAGGTGAGGACGGGGCGGGGGCGCTGCCTGGGGGCCTCGCCGAGACCCCCAGCCCCGGGCAGCTCTCGTAGAGTAGATGCTTCTCTGGGGGGAGCAGGTGATCCCCTGGGGAGAGCGGATGATTCCTGGGCAAGAGCAGGTGATCCCTTAGGAAGAGCAGGTGATGATTCCCTGGGGAGAGCAGGTGATTCCTTAGGCAAGATCAGGTAATGATTCCTTGGGAAGATCAGGTGATTCCCTGGGAAAAGCAGGTGATTCCTTGGGAAGATCAGGTGATTCCCTGGGAAGAGCAGGTGATGATCCCCTGGGGAGAGCAGGTGATGATTCCCTGGGAAGAGCAGGTGATTCCTTAGGAAGAGCAGGTGATTGCTGGGCAAGAGCAGGTGATTCCTTGGGAAAAGCAGGTGATGATCCCCTGGGAAGAGCAGGTGATTCCTTAGGAAGAGCAGGTGATGATCCCCTGGGAAGAGCAGGTGATGATTCCTTAGAAAGAGCAGGTGATGATTCCCTGGGGAGAGCAGGTGATGATTCTCTGGGAAAAGCAGGTGATTCCTTAGGAAGAACAGGTGATGATCTCCTGGGAAGAGCAGGTGATGATTCCCTGGGAAGAGCAGGTGTTCCCCTGAGCCGCAGCCTCAGGGAGGGAGGGAGGGTCCGGCCCCAGCCCCGGCGCCATCGCCTCCATCCCATTCCCCGTCCGTGGCTCCGTGTCCCTTGCTGAGGTCACTTTCGTCCTGTGCCCCCAGGGCTGGGTCACAGAGCCAGGGTCATCACCCTGTCCACCCCCAAGTGCGCGTCGCCGAAGGGCCGCGAGACGCCCCGAGGTACGGAAGCGCCCGAGCCGGCCGGCTGTGACTGACCACTGACCCCCCACTCACTCACTGCTCACTCCCACCCCCTGCCCCTCACCACTAACGCCCAGTAACCCCAGTAACCCCGAGCCCCCCAGGTGTGCCACGGGCACGGTAAGTACCGGGCAGCCTCGCCAGGTTTGCTTTGGGCTCCTGGGCCTCTGCGGTGCCGGGCGGTGCTGCCGGGGCGGGGCGCAGCTGGTGGCAGGGCTGTGGAGCAGGTGACAGGGCTGTGGAGCAGGTGGCAGGGCTGTGGTGCGGGTGGCAGGTCTCGGTGACGCTGGAGAGGGGTGTGACAGTGCCAGCGACGAGACACGGAGCCAGCCAGCGGGGTCGGAATCCAGCGGGCAGGAATCCCCGCAGCGCCCAGAGGGACAAGGAGCCAAAGCAAACCTGGTGCCCAGCACCTCCCTGGCATGTGCCCCCCGGGCCGGGCTGCGGGGACGGCTCGGCCCCCCGGCTGGGGACGTGGGGCCGGCGCAGCCCCCGAGCCCCGGCCCCGCCCTGACCCGGTCCCGGTCCCGCAGGGAAGTGGGGCAGCATCCGCGCCAGCGGCCGCATGAGCAGCTACGCCCTGAACGTGGAGATCGGGTCCCGCCTGGCGGGGAAGGACCTGCTGGGGACACAGCACAACGGGACCCCCGCCGAGCCCTCCTTCCTGCGGCAGCACCGCGCCTCGCTCTACATCATCGGCGACAAGTCCCAGCTGAAGGTGACACGCCCTGCACCGCCACCTCGGGGGAGGGACGGAGCTGGGAATGGAGCCCCAGCAGGGCTGGGGGAGCTGGGCAGGGGCTGAGCCTGGAGCAGAGGAGGCTCACGGGGACCTTGTGGCTCTGCACAAGTCCCTGCCAGGAGGGGACAGCCGGGGGGGTCGGGCTGTGCCCAGGGAGCAGGGACAGGAGGAGAGGGAGCGGCCTCAGGCTGGGCCAGGGCAGCTCAGGGTGGAATCAGCAGCAATTTCCCCATGGAAAGGGGTCAGGCCTTGGCAGGGGCTGCCCAGGAGCTTTGGGGTGCCCATCCCTGCTGAGATTTCAAAGCTGTGTGGATGTGGCACTTGGGGATGGGGCCAGTGGTGGCCTTGGCAGTGCTGGGAACAGTTGGACTCCGAGGTCTCCGAGGGCTTTTCCAATCCAAAGCACTCTGATGCCGAGGGTGGCAGTGGCTCAGGCCACCCAGGGCAGCCCAGGCCGTGCTGTCCCTCGGCAGGGCGTGAAGCCGGACCCGCTGCAGCACTGGGAGGTGGTGCCCATCGAGGTGTTCGACGTGCGCCAGGTCAAGGCCAGCTTCAAGAAGCTGATGAAGGCCTGCGTGCCCGGCTGCCCCTCCAGCGACCCCAGCGTGGCCTACCTGCGCTCCCTGGAGGAGTCGGAGTGGCTGTCCCAGGTCAGTCACCCGCAGCCAGGGCCTGGCCCTGCCCTCCCCTGGGGCTCTGAGCGAGGATGGGCTCCAGTGCCCCGTGCAGAGCAGCACTGGGACACCCTGGGGACACGCAGCGGGGTGTGAGGGACAGGGGTGGGACAATCCAGAGCTCAGCTCCGTGGTGCTGGACAGAGCTGCCAGCCAGGAATGCCGGGCTGTGCTCCAGAGGGGCTGGGCCAGGGCAGTGCCAGGATGGAGCAGAGGCAGTGGCCCAGGGGCACTGGTCCAGTGTGGAGCCGTGGGAGGGGTGAGGGTCCCCTGTCCCTGCCGCTGCCGCCGTGTCCGAGCACAGGGTGGTGGCCCCTGTGGCCCCCGAGTGTCCCTTCTAGAGAAGGGGGCAGTGCCCCCACACCCAGCCCAGGGACTCCCTGTGCCCTCCTCACTCGTGGCCCTGCCCTGGCAGATCCACAAGATCCTGCAGATCTCGGTGCTGGTGGTGGAGCTGCTGGACACGGGCTCGTCCGTGCTGGTCAGTCTGGAGGACGGCTGGGACATCACCACCCAGGTGAGAGCCCGGCGCCGGCCGCGGCGGCCCCGCGCTGTCCCCGCAGCCCCTGGAGCTCCCTGTTCCCGCAGGTGGTGTCCCTGGTGCAGCTCCTGTCCGACCCCTACTACCGGACGCTGGAGGGCTTCCGGCTGCTGGTGGAGAAGGAGTGGCTGTCCTTCGGCCACCGCTTCAGCCACCGCGGCGCCCAGACCCTGGCGGGGCAGAGCAGCGGCTTCGCCCCCATCTTCCTCCAGTTCCTGGACTGCGTGCACCAGGTGAGCCCCGGGACCTGGGCCGGGGGACCCCCGAGTGACCGGGGGGACCCCTGAGTGCCCCCCGGTCCGTGAGTGTCCAGTGGGACCCCCAGCACCCAGAGGGACCCCTCAGTGCCTACTGGAACCCCCAAGTGTCCACTGGGACCCCTGAGTGCCCTCTGAGCACCCGGCGGGAGCCCCCCGGTCTGCAGCAGGACCCCCCAGCCCTGGGAGTGCCCCGGGGCAGGCGGGGGGCCCAGCCCAGCCCGCGTGTGCGTCCCAGCCGTCCCGGGGCTCTCCGCAGATCCACCTGCAGTTCCCCATGGAGTTCGAGTTCAGCCAGTACTACCTGAAGTTCCTCAGCTACCACTACATTTCCAACCGCTTCCGGACATTCCTGCTGGACTCGGACTACGAGCGCATCGAGCTGGGTGAGCGCGGCGTGCGGGGCCAGGGGTAGCACCTGCCCCTGCCCGCGTCACACCCGGCGTCCCCTCTGTCCCCCAGGGCTCCTGTACGAGGAGAAGGGCGAGCGGAAGGGCCAGCAGGTCTCCAAATCCATCTGGGATTACATCGACCGCCTCAACAAGAAAGCTCCCATCTTCTTCAACTACCTGTACGCGCCTGAGGACGGGGAGGTGAGAGCTGGGGGCACCTGGAGGGGACTGGGAGCACCCCGGGATCCTCCCTGCAGGAGCGGCTGGAGCTGGGATTTGTCCACTGGGGAGGGACCTCAGAGCCCCTGCAGTGCCACCCTGCCATGACAGGGCCACCTGCCAGTGTCCCAGGCTGCTCCAGCCCCAGTGTCCAGCCTGGCCTGGGGCACTGCAGGGATGCAGGGGCAGCCCCAGCTGCTCTGGCAATTCCAGCCCAGCCAGGAATTCCTCATGGCCAAGATCCCATCCATGGCTGCCCTCTGGCACTGGCAGCCATTCCCTGGGTGCTGTCCCTGCAGGCCTTGTCCCCAGTCCCTCTGCAGCTCTCCTGGAGCCCCTGCAGGCCCTGCCAGGGGCTCGGAGCTCTGCCTGGAGCCGTTCCCTCTCCAGGCTGGACGCTCCCATCTCCCCATGTGGACTCGCTGTCCCCTTGGTCTGGCTGGGAATGTCCAGCCCGGCCCCGGTCCCTTCCTGAGCCGCCCCCGCCCCTCCCGCAGGTGCTGAGGCCGTACAGCAACATCTCCAACCTGAAGGTGTGGGATTATTACACGGAGGAGACGCTGTCCGAGGGCCCCCCGTACGACTGGGAGCTGGCACAGGGGCAGCCGGAGCCGGCGGAGGAGCCGGATCGCCAGGACACGGCGGCCCCGCAGAGCAAGCGCCGCATCATCTGGCCCTGCTACGACAACCGCAGCCGCGTGGAGCCCGACGCCATCTCCAAGCTGCTCGAGGTGGGCGTCGCTGCCCCGGGACGGCACCCGGCAGAGCCCCGGCACGGGGACAGGGACAGGGACAGCCCCCGGGACAGGGACAGCTGCCCCGGCACAGGGACAGCGGCCCCAGGGGGTTTGTGCCCTCCGCGGCTGATGCTGGAATTCCCCCCCACAGGAGTTGCACAACCTGGAGATGGAGCTGGGGCAGGTCCCGGAGCGCTGGAAGGACACGTGGGACAAGGTGAAAGCGTCCCAGCGCACGGAGGGGCGGCAGGAGGGCAACAGGGTAGGTGATGGGGTGACGGGGCTGTGCCAGGCGCTGTCACAGGATGTGACAGGGTGTGACGGTGTGTGACAGGGTGTGGGCGGAGCTGTGGCAAGGGCTGCGATGGGGCTGTGATGGTGTGACAGGGTGTGGCAGGGGCTGTGACAGGACCGTGACAGAGGTGTGACAGGGCATGGCAGGCTGGTGCTGCTTCTGGGTGCTGCTGCTGTGCTTCTGACGGTTGTGCTGCTGCTTCTGCTGCTGCTGGAGCTCAGCCCCAGCCCCCCCTCACGCTGTCCCTGTCCCGCAGACCCCCAGCTCCCTGCTGATGTCATCGGGGCTGTCCCACCACCGGCGCTCGCTGGGCGTGTACCTGCAGGAGAGCGGGGTGGGCTCCACGCTCAACCTCAGCCTGGACAGCGACACCAGCAGCACCTCCACCCCGTCCAGCGGGAAGCCGGGCGGCCGCCGCAGCACCTCCACCCTCTACAGCCAGTTCCAGATGTCCGAGAGCGAGAACAGGCAGGCGGGGCTGGGCGTGGGCTGGGCGTGGTGGCAGCAGGAGGGGGGTCCCCCCCGGGGGGCAGGACGTGGGTCCCGGTGGGTTTCCATCCCTGACCCCGCTGTCCCGGCCCCTTCCTGCCCCGCAGATCCTACGAGGGGTCTCTGTACAAGAAAGGCGCCTTCATGAAACCCTGGAAGTCTCGGTGGTTTGTGCTGGATAAAACAAAACATCAGGTACCGGGTGGGCTCCGGAGTCTGTCCTGTCTGTCCTGTCTGTCCTGTCCCTCTGTCCCCATCCCGTCCCACCCCGTCCCGTGCCCGCCCTGAGCGCGGCTCTCCCGCAGCTGCGGTACTACGACAGCCGGATGGACACGGAGTGCAAGGGCGTCATCGACCTGGCCGAGGTGGAGTCCATCACCCCGGGGACCCCCACCATGGGGGCCCCCAAGACGGTGGATGAGAAAGCTTTCTTCGACGTGAGTGTCCCCAGGGGCTGGCTCTGGGCAGCTCCGGTCGCTCCGGGCTCCAACTGCGGCCCTGGAGCGCTGCCCGGGCGCGGCCCTCAGCCCCTCCTCTCTCTGCCCGCAGCTGAAGACGACGAAACGAGTTTACAATTTCTGCGCCCAGGACGTGCAGCTGGCCCAGCAGTGGATCGACCGCATCCAGAGCTGCCTGTCGGACGCGTGAGCCCGGCTCAGCGGAGCCGCAATTCCAGGCACGGCTGCCGGGCCCGCAGCGGGAGCAGAGGCAGCGCCGGGCTCCGGGCCGAGCCCGGGACTGAGGGAGAGGAGGAGCGGCCCTTCCTCCCGCCCGCCGGGCAGGACGGGCGTGTCCGGGCTGGGGTGGCGCAGGGAGGGATTCCTCGCGTTGAAGCGGGCGGGGGCCCCGGCCCGCCCCCGGCCCCGTCTGAGCCGTGTCGTGACCCCGTGTCCTCCGTGTGCCCCAGCCCCGCTCCGGCTCCCTGGGCAGAGGGTCCTGCACCCCCCACCCCCACCCCCCGCTGCTCGGGAGGCAGAGCTGCCCCCTCGTCCTGCCCCCCGCATGTCTGCCAGAGCCCCCCGCAACCTGCCCTGCCCCTCCCGGCCTGGGAGCGAGTCCTGGGCTCCACTCCCGCCCCGCCGGAGCCGGGACCCGGGACCTGCAGCTCGGGATGGCGGAGGGGACAGAGCCCGGCAGCTCGGGATGGCGGAGGGGACAGAGCCCTGCAGCTCAGGGATGGCGGAGGGGACAGAGCCCTGCAGCTCGGGATGGCAGAGGGGACGGAGCCCTGCATCTCAGGGATGGCAGAGGGGACAGAGCCCTGCAGCTCAGGGAGGGCAGAAGGGACGGAGCCCTGCAGCTCAGGGCATGGCAGAGGGGACAGGGGGACAGCGTGGAGCACCGGGACCATCCCGTGTCGTGTCCCAGCCTGGAGCCGCTCCCAGCTGTGCGCAGGAACGGGAATGCTGGGAATGTTGGGATGCTGCAGGTGCTGGCTCCGTGTCCCTGGGGGGGTGTGGCCGTGGCAGGAGGCTCCTGGGGCTGTGGCCCGGGGGTCCCTGTCCTGCTGGGGTCCCTGTGCTGGCAGGGACAGTCTCTGCCTCCAGGCTGGCTGTCCCGGGGGGCACATTCCCTGCGGGCGGTGCCAAATGCTGCAGCCTCCTGGGTGCCCCTCTGTCCCCTCCCGGGGGGTGGGGACCAGACCAGCCCCGGGATGAGGGTCCCCTCTGGCTGAAGCCACGCGGGCTGGGACAGGGCTGGGGCAGTGGCCCTGCAAGTGCCACCTGGTCTCTGCAGGCTCTCCTTTGCACAGGTCACACACCCCCACCCCCTCAGGGCTCTCCTCCCTCCAACCCCCCCCGGGTGCCCCCTTTGTGCTCTGCCTGTGCCCAGCCCAGGGGGCCCAGGGGAGCAGCTCCTGTCCCTGTCCCAGCCCTGCTGTCCCTGTCCCTGTCCCCCTGTCCCTGTCCCAGCCCCCCTGTCCCTGTCCCCCTGTCCCTGTCCCAGCCCCGCTGTCCCTGTCCCTGTCCCAGCCCCGCTGTCCCTGTCCCAGTCCCGCTGTCCCTGTCCCAGCCCCACTGTCCCTGTTCCCCTGTCCCTGTCCCTGTCCCAGCCCCGCTGTCCCTGTCCCAGCCCTGCTGTCCCTGTCCCAGCCCCGCTGTCCCCCGCTGCTGCTGCCCCTCGGTGTGGGGGTGGCTCTCGGTACCGAACGGCTCCTGCCGCCCCCCCGTCCCCGCCCTGGTGTGAACTGGGGGCTCGGCGTGGGGGGCCCCAGAGGGCACCGTGGGGTCACAGGGCCCCACTGCCGCCCGGGACCCCCCAGCACCCCCAGGACTGACCCCCCCAGCTCCGCCGGCCCCTCCACCCGTCTCGTTTTTACAGTGCAGCGTTTTATTTCGGCGCAGAGCTCTTTGTACAGTCGCCCCGTTCCTCTGCACCCCCCGGCTGCGCAGGTGTCACACGGAGGTTTTGTAACTTACCCCAGCAGTTGTAGATTATTGAAGTTTCTGTACATTGTGTCAAACATGCAGAGTCCTTGTATTGTATTTGTGCCTAGAGGAAAAGGTTATTCTATAAAGAGAAAACTAACGAATTTAATAAAAAAATTAATATGAGAGACGCTCCTTTTGCCTTGCTGAGCGCCGGGACGCAGGGCAGAGCCTCGGGCCAGCACGGGACGGGCTCCGGGGATCCTGGCACAGGAACCTCTGCTCTGTCCCGCCCGCTCCTGCTCCAGCTGCCACCGCTCCGGCCCCACAGGAGCAGAGGGAGCGGCCTCCGGCTGGGCCAGCAGGAATCTCCCCATGGAAAGGGCTCAGGCCTTGGCTGGGGCTGCCCGGGGGTTTGGGGTGCCCATCCCTGGAGGTGTCCAGGGCACTCTGGAGGTGGCACTCGGGGCTCTGGGCTGGGGACAAGGTGCAGGTTGGGCACAGCGGGGGCTGGGAGGGCTTTTCCAGCCTCAGGGGTTCCATGATTCCAGCAGGAGTCCAGCCCCGCTCCTGGCCCCCACCATCCCAGAGCCCCCTCAGCGTGTCCTGCAGCATGGAGGAACCCAGCACTGGCACGTGAATTTTGAGCTTTTATTGATAGTTGGAATTTACAGCCTAAAACTGACAACATAGAGAGATGCAGAGTTTTTTTCCTTTTTCTTATTTTCTTTTTTTTTTTTTTTCTTTTTTGGTCGCTTTTTTACAAAAAAAAAAAAAAAAAAAACAAAACAAAAAACCAAAACCAAAAAAAAACCAAAATAACCAAAAAAGCCACCAGCATCAGATTTACAATATAAAAGTTTTGACAGTAGAGAGACTAAAGTACATCTGGAATTACTCAGAAAAATAAACAGGGAAAAGGCAGTAATTTCAAATTTGTCCCTCATATTTACACATAATACACAGACATTGCTTACAAAGACCCGGATCCCAGTTTAAGGGCAGTTGGCATCGTGAGAAGGCTCCCCCGGCAGCGCCCTCGTGCCCGCCCGGGGCCGGGAGCGGATCCCGGGCTCTCCCCGCGGCCCCTCCGTGGTTTTATTGCTTTGCGGGGCCGGTGGCTGTGGAGAAAGGCATCGAGTGCCCCCGCTCGCCGCTCGCCGGGACACTCCCATCCCTCGGGAACTCCCTGGGAACTGGGGATGGCCCCGCTGCCAGCGCAGGTTTTCAGGGGACTCGGCTCGGGACACCACGGCAGGGTTTGGGAGGAGCGGGAGGAGGGGGAGCAGAGCGAGCTGAAAATCCGGGCTCGGGCTGGGGACCCCCCTGCAACCTTCCCGAATCCGGGAATCCCCACCCACGGCAGCAGCGCCTCCCCGCACCGGGCTGTTGGACTCACGGCATCTCCTGCGCTCAGGGAAGCTCCAGCTCCCACCCCACAGCCCGGAAGCAGCTCTGCCTCAGCCGGGACGCGGAGATGGCAGAGGTGCCATTCCCAAGGCCTTTTCCCAAAATGAGCCAAGGCTAGGAGCCAGGCACGGCCTGGGATGGGCACGGAGCCCGGTCAGAACCCGCTCCCTCGGGGATGCCTGGATGGCCCTGCCAGCCCCAGGCCCCGCTGTGCTCCCAGAAGCTCTCCTGGAGATCCGGAATTGTTCCCAACAAACAGCCTGGCTCGGGTCTCTAGATCAGCCTGGGGTTCTGGGGCGCCGGCAGCCCCGGGGGACGGATCCATGGTTTGTGCTAACAGTCACAGAGCCCAATGCTCCCAGCCAGCCCCTGCAAGGCAAGGAAAAGCCCTGGAAAAGCCCTGGAAAAGCCCTGGAAAAGCAGCTCCAGAGGCTCCAACCGAACAGCAAACATGGAACACTCCGAGTGCGGATGGACGGAGCAGCCCGGCGGGAAAGCGGAGCCAAGGAGGGATTTGCTGGAGCAAATTCTCCAGGGAAAACCACCAGGAACCCCTGGGGACCAGGATGCGCCAGCTGGGATCACCCCCCGGCCACGCGGATCCCGGGACTCAGGAGGGATAAAGGAAGGGTTTGGAAAACATCACATCAAGGAGAATGCCTGGAAAACTCCACATTTCCACCCAAATGCCCCTCCACTGCCGCCGCAGCCGGGATGGACATGGAAGGCAAAGACAGAAACAAGGAAAAGGGAAAATCCACGAGCTCCGAGAGCGCCAGGGACACAGCCTGGAACAGCCTCTCCCGCCCGGAGAAACTGCAACAGGGGTAAAACTGAGGGAAGGAGTCGCTCCATTCCCAGCCCTGGGACTCCTGGAATTCCCAGCCCTGCCCAGCACCTGGGACTGGGATTGGGATTGGGTTGATTTGTACTGACGCCGGAGCCCATCGGGAAGGTGCAAATCTCCTGCTCCAGGAGATCCCAGCAAAGCCAAAAGCTCTGGGAAAAACGGGATTCAGGTGAGTTTAGAAATCTCTGCAATAAATTTTTATAAATATTCCCTATTTACAGCAAACACTGGGAATGGGAGCGTGGGGAGGGAAGGAGAAGGCAGGGACGTGCTCAGAGCAGCTCCTGCTGCCACCGGCATCCTCCTGCCTGTCCCCAGTGTCCCCGCTGCCCTCACTATGCCATCCCCTCACTCCTGCCTGTCCCCATGGATCCATCCCCCCTCTGGCTCCTGCCTGTCCCCAACGCTCCCCTGCCTCCTGTCCCCAGTGTCCCCGCTGCCCTCACTCCATGGATCCATCCCCTCGGAACGCTCCTGCCTGTCCCCAGTGTCCCCACTGCCCTCACTCCATGGATCCATCTCCTCGGGAACGCTCCTGCCTGTCCCCAGTGTCCCCACTGCCCTCACTCCATGGATCCATCCCCTCGGGAATGCTCCTGCCTGTCCCCAGTGTCCCCGCTGCCCTCACTCCATGGATCCATCCCCTCGGGAATGCTCCTGCCTGTCCCCAGTGTCCCCGCTGCCCTCACTCCATGGATCCATGCCCTCTGAATGCTCCTGCCTGTCCCCAAGGCTGGGGGAGAAGCCAACCACCTCCTTCCCTGAAATCCCAAGGATTTTCATCCCAAGGCCTCTCCTCATCAGTCTCATGGTCCCACCCTCGAGTCACAGCCTCAGCCAAAGGGGAAACCCACAGGCAAGATTCCAGCTCCCCTGGGAATGGGGGTGGGGGGTCAGGTCCTGTTCCTGAATCAGCCATAAATCCATACATCCATAAAGCCGGGACAGCCGGCTGCTCCGGCCCCGCGGTGTGTCCTTTGATCCCAAACAGGAAGAGGGGGATCCCAGCCAGGGAAACCCCAACCCAAGGCAGGGAATTCCTAACTGCAGCCCTCCCTCGGTGCCCGGGTCCGGGTTCCAGGGTGGATCCCAGCCCTGCCCCTCCACTCGGGAGCCTGGAGCATTCCCGACGTTCGCCACTGTCGGCTGCCAGGGGACAGAAGGACAATTTTAGGAGGGAAAAGCTCATCAGGGAATTCTCTGGGACTGTCTGGCAGAAAATCCCTTTCCATTCCACAAACCCCAAACCCAGCAGGGGAATGTTTATATCCAAGGGGGGGAATATTTACAGGTCCGGGAAGTTTTCATTTAAACTCCATTAAATAATAAAATATTTTGGATTAAACACCAATTCCATTCCATCAGAAAATCAGGAATAATCCTTCCTTTCTGGTGCTTTTAGCCCGGTTTCTGTCCTACTCGGAGACAACTCTGATGGCCAGGCTGGAGTCCGGGATCCCTCTGGAGCAGACGGGACATGGACACAGAATTCCCATTCCCTGCCCCACTGCCCACTCCCGCAGATCTCCATTATCCTGGGACAGGATCAGCCTCTCCCTGCAGGGCCCCAGGGGAACCCCGGGAGCTCAGCATTCCCAGGGATGCTTTCCTCCTGTTCCGTGGGATTCTGACAGGGCCCCGCTCCCCAACAGCCTCCTCACATCCCCAGCCCAGGGGAAGGGCAGGAACGGGCCCTGGGGCTCCCGAGGCCAAATCCCAACTGGCTCTGCCTGCAGCTCCCTGGGGACACTGGGATGAACTGGGCACTGGGATCAACTGGGATCACACTGGGATGAACTGGGACACTGGGACACTGGGATGAACTGGGACACTGGGATGGGGGAACTGGGACTCTGGGATGAATTGGGACACTGGGATGGGCTGACTGGGACACTGGGATGAACTGGCACACAGGGATGGATGAACTGGGACACTGGGATGAACTGGGATACAGGGATGGACGAACTGGGACAGTGGGATGAACTGGGACACTGGGATGTATGAACTGGGATACAGGGATGAAACTGGGACACTGGGATGAACTGGGATACAGGGATGGACGAACTGGGACCCTGGGATGAACTGGGACAGTGGGATGAACTGGGACACTGGGATGAACTGGGACACTGGGATGGATGAACTGGGATACAGGGATGAACTGGGACACTGGGATGGATGAACTGGGACACTGGGATGAACTGGGACACTGGGATGCACACAGTGGGATAAGGAGCTGTGAGGTGCAGGGGGAAGAGCACAGGGAACAGAAATCCATTGCTGGGATCGGGATGGAGTTAAGGCACTCGGAACAGTGGGATTGGGAATGATTGTTACCCATGGCTCGGGCTCAGGACATTCTCCTGTTTCCTGGGGTCTGGGATGGAGCAGCACTGGATCCGAGCTGGAATGGGAAGAGGCGGCTCCTCCAGACTAAATCCAAGGCTTTGGATTGCTCTGGAACCACCAGTGGGGTCAGTGCCGTGCCCTGGAACAGCTCCTGGATCCAAGGGGCCTCGGAGCTGGACGTGTCCGAGGGAGCAGAACCTTTTCTGGGACAGCTGCAGCAGGGCTGGAGGGAGGGGAGGAGCAGGGACGGGAATGGCAGGGATGTGATGGATACACGGGAATGAACCGCTAATTAACAGGATCCAGGGAAAAAGGGGATGGGATGGGATCCATGGGATGGGATGGGAAGGGGAGGGGAGGGGAGGGAAGGGGAGGGGAGGGAAGGGAAGGGAAGGGAAGGGAAGGGAAGGGGGAAGGGAAGGGAAGGGAAGGGAAGGGAAGGGGAAGGGAAGGGAAGGGAAGGGAAGGGAAGGGAAGGGAAGGGAAGGGAAGGGAAGGGAAGGGAAGGGAAGGGAAGGGAAGGGAAGGGAAGGGAAGGGAAGGGAAGGGAAGGGAAGGGAAGGGAAGGGATTTTCTCCACTTTCCAGATTCTGCCATGGCCAATCAGACACAGATTGGAGTTTGAACATTTCCGGGACCACAGAGGAGCAGGGAAAGAGCTGAAGTGTCCATGCAAAGTCAGTGCCAGGAGTGGGGACAGGGAGCTGAGGAGCAGGGAATGACTGCAAGGACCAGGGAATGCACGAGGGCCAGGGAACAGAGGTGAGGATCAGGGAACTGCAAGGACCAAGGGATGACTCCAAGGACCAGGGACAGACTCCAGGGAGCCAGGAATTCACAGGAGGACACGGAAGGCACACAAGGAACGTGGAACAAGGGAACTCCAGGCCCAGGTCTGGGCTCTGCAGCGGAGCAGCCACGATTCCCTGCCACAATCCCAGCACCCCAGGGGCCACTCGAGGTTCTCCAGCAGCAGTTTGGGAAAGAGGAGAGTGGGAGAAGCATTTCCATGGAGAGGAGAACGTTTGCTGTGCCTGTGCATCCTCGCGTTGGGATCCATGAGACCCGGCCAAGGGGATCCTCTGGCAGTGCCCTCACTGCCAAAAGCACCAAGCCCACCCCCACAGGGGAATCCCTACAGCATTCCCAGAATTCCTACAGAGTTCTGCAAAACTACCTCTGAGCATCAAAATTACAGGAGAAAGGATTTATCCCTCCTTTCATCTGTCCAAGGAGTGTGAGGGAATCAAAAATAGAAGGGAAGGCTCTGCCCTCCAGAAAAGCCCCAAATCCAGGAGAGAGGAAAATCCCTCTCTTCCCATCAGCATCAAATACAAAAATACAGTTTGCATGGGAATATCCCACTGCCGGGAGAGGTGAGGACCACCTGGGAATACCAGGAATTCTGTACAAATCCAGGTGGGAGCTGGGACACCACAAAGCCCTTCCTGGATGAGGTAAGAGAGGTTCAGGCGAGCAAAGCCACCGGGGAGGAGCCACATTGTTCCTTTTCCCCTTGTCCCACAGTTCAGCCCTAAATACACCTGGAAAACTCCTGGGTTTGCTGGAACTTCCCACCACGGAGGGAAACACCAGGAGCAAAAATCACATTCTTAGCCCAAGCCCAACAGCATTCCTGATGAAGTCAGAAACGTTATCCAAGACAAAAGCAACAGGAACTGATCCAAGCCATCTCCCAAAGGACCTCAGACTTTCACTGACGGAATGTTAGAGTTGGTCCAACGCTGCCAGGGCACCATTCCTGCCACTGCCACGTGTCGTTACCTAACACAGGGAATTATTCACTAATTATCCATTAACACCGCCGAATTCCAGAGACTATTCCAGGCTGGGAACACCAAAATCCCAAATCCAATCTGGGCAGAGCAGGGGAAAAATCCCGATAAGGAGTCAAAGGGAGAACAGTCCCAAGGACACCCCTGCACCCTGGGGTACCCCACAGCAGCACACCCCACTCCAAGGGCAGGGCTGAGCAGCCTCCAGCCCTTCCCTGAGGACACAGCCGGGATTCCAGGGAGGCACATCCCCGTCCCCCCAGGGAGAGCACAGGGAAGCAGCGCAGGACGGAGCCAGGAGAGCGGGAAAGGGAAAAGTTCCACGGCAGGAACAGCTTCCCAAACATGGTACGGAGCCAGGAGAGCGGGAAAGGGAAAAGTTCCACGGCAGGAACAGCTTCCCAAACATGGTACGGAGCCAGGAGAGCGGGAAAGGGAAAAGTTCCAAAACAGCTCCCACATGGTACGGAGCCAGGAGAGCGGGAAAGGGAAAAGTTCCACGGCAGGAACAGCTTCCCAAACGTGGTACGGAGCCAGGAGAGCGGGAATGGGAAATGGCAGGAGGAGCTCCCAGTCCAGCACGTGCAGCTGTGGCCGGCGAGGAGGGGACCAGGAATTCTCTCAGGGCAGCACCGAGCCCAGCGACCCCCAGTTTAAACCAGTTCAGAGCCAGTCCATGAGTGACACGACAGCGGGAAGACGGGTACAGCTGGGATACACCCCGGATACACCCCGGATACACACCAGATACACCCTGGATACACCCCGGATACACCTGGGACACACCCTGAGCCCTTCACAAGCACCGCACTCCAGTTTTCCCAACAGATAATTCTGTTTCCTTTTTTCCCAATGGATCGATTCCCAGCCCACCCAGCGGGGCAGGCAGGTCCCCTCAGGAGGAGGAGGGTCCCCGAGGGGTTGGGATTTCAAGGCTTGGCACAGGGATGAGCTCCAAGGATTGCCACTGATAAATCAGGATTTTAATGACAGCTCCCTGGCCAGTGTGGGAAAAATGACTCTGGGATGCCACTGGAGAAGAAGAAAGGAATTTAAATGATATCTCCTTCAGATATGTTCTTTGGGAATGTCCCTGCACCTTCACTCCAAACCTTTCACTGGGAAGACTGGGAACTGGGATGCCCAAGCCCTTTGGAACAGGCACTGAGGACAACACTGGGCTTTTGGTTTGTTTTTTATTTGTAATTTCTTTTCTATTTCTTTCCAATCTGTGCCCCCGGGCTTTCCATCCCTGCACACCTGCAGCTCTCCAAAGAGATGTTCTTGATGAAACCTCAGGATGAAACCTTGGGATTCCATCCCAGGGACAGCAAAGCCTTGGGACACCTGGGGAATTTCCCTTGGGTTTGCTGAGGACACAGGACCCCAGCAAACACCCGGGATTTTGCCTGCCTCAAGAAGAGAGGGAATTCTGTTTTAGGGAAGTTTTTGGCTGTGGAATTGCTGAGGGAATGACCGGAATATTCCCTGCTGGCTGCCCTTCCAGGGTGCTGGGTGCAGTGGGAGCAGGATATCCCCCCGGGACACACAGGGAATTCTGGACCAGCCTCTGTACCCTGGACTGAGGGGTACAGAGCCTCCCCAGCCTGTCCTGAGCCCCAGGAATGCTCAATCCCAGCCACTCCGGCTCCATCTGCCGTGGGATCCCAGCTCCACACACGGGGATTTGGGATCCCAGCCCTCCAGCTCTGCTCCCTTCCCTCCCTCTGACCCGGGTGCCCCCACTGGACCAGGGACACTGGGAAGGGGCACCCGATGTGACAGTGATGGGGACACTCCCAGCACCACGGGGTTGTCCCATCCCCAAGGAGCCTGCCCTTCCCACATGCCACCCAGGGGCAGGAGTGCCAGGATCCAGGGATCACCTGGGACTGGCCCAAGGGATGAGGTTCAGCTCCAACTGTGTCCAGGAGCCCCCTCCCCTCCCATCCCAGCGTGCAGCAGCTGGCACAGCGGGATCACCAGATCCCCAGATCGATGCCCAGGCAAGCACAGAACATTCCAGAAGCATCCCCCAGGAACCTGCCCTTGCTGCTTCTGGTCTTGACCCTGGAGATACAAACACAGCTCCTTGTGCTCCCAGGGCCCCTTCCCAGGTTCCTCTCAAGATCCAAGCGTGTGCGGATGAGTATCCGTGGAATGACACGGATCTGTGTCCCCCACACCCTCAGCAGCCCCAGGGGCAGCCCCAGCACCACGGACACCCTGTGACTGTGGGAGAATCCAGGCAGGAGGCAGGAGGGAACCTGGGGGGAGCCTTCATCACTTGGGCCCAGCAGGGCCAGGGGATGAGGGAATGGGGGACAGGGAATTCCATCCTCAGAAGCCAAGAGATCCTGCTCCAGCCCTGGGAAGCCCTTCCCCGGAGCAGGGAGAAGGAAAACCCCAGGTGGGACACTCCAAAGCCTCCACACCCGCTGTGTCTGTGCAGGAACAGGAAGCTCTGCCTCAGAAGGATTTCCCATTCCTGATTTCCCCACAAACGCACCGGAGCCAGGCCAGGAAGCGGCCCTGGCTCTGTGAACCCTGGCACCCCAAGCAGCAGGAGCTGGGTCTGGGTCAGCCCCTGGCTGCTGGGAAGAACAACCCCGGGGAGTGGAGAGGCGCAGTGAACCCAGAGCCTCAATCCCAGCCGTGCAGGGATCACCCACAGGCACCCAACCCATGGAATCTGTGCATCTCCACAGGTCTGACCGAGCCCCGGTGATGTGTCTCAGCACTAGGTAATAAATTAACCCACTAACGAGCCCCCAGTAACGAGCTGTGTTCGGATCTGGATATGCCCAAGGATATTATTATTATTATAATCATTATTAATAATATAATTATTATTATTAAAGCTCTCACTGACACTCAGGGACTCGAAGCCAAAGCTGAGGAATGCCAGGCTGGAATTGCAGCAGAAGGCACAGCCAGCCCCATCTCCGGGAGCCACCACGGGGCCACTGCTGCCCCATCCCTGTCCAGGTGGAATCACTGCTCCCAAAGCTCAGCAGCTCGGGGCTGGAGGCCCTGTCCTGTCCCTCGGGCCATGTAAGGGGCCACACCCCACCCAAAGCACTGCTCCCACGGGAAGGATGATCCAGCTGTGCCCGCCCAGGACATTCCCCTCATCCCCGATCCCACAGGGATCTGGGCACAGCTGCCCCAGGGCAGGCAGAGGGAACAGGCTGCAGGAGCACCCTGGCATCCCCGGGATCCAGCCAGGCTGTACCAGCACATGGATCCTTCAGCTTCCATGGAATCAGCTCTGGGGCCCCGAGAGTGCCTGATGTCCAGCACAACTCTAGCACCAATCCTTGGAAAATTAAGACTTCAATGCGTCTCCAATCAGGACCTCAAAGCCACTGATCCTGTCTGAGAGTCCTGGCTGGAGTGGGATTGATCCCTGAACACCAAGCGGGGGAAGCAAAGCACAAAGTGAGATTTTTTTTTCCCTCCCAGTGCAATTAACTTTAAATTACTAATTTTAAATTACACGCAGCGAGTGAAAACTTCCCGAACAAGAGCCCTGCACCACCTGATTCCCAAGGAATCGGGGCTGGGGGCAGCCCAGCCCTGCCAGCAGCACACGAGTGGCCCACAGCCCCAGGCAGCTCCAGGAGCCCAGGCACCTGCAGCACCCCACGAGCAGAGCTGGCCGGGGCACACCAGGCTGAGCCCAGTGGGAATGCCTGGCTCCCCCCATTCCCCCAGCCCGGCTGAGGCCATCCCACCAGCAGGCACACGGCACAAGGAAGGGGCTGCTGGGCAGCCAGGCTGCCCTGCTGGGAGTGTGAGGCCCTTCCCACCCCCAGGGACGCATCCCAAAGCTGCGCTCGGGCTCCCGTGTGCCAAGCTCCAGCCTTTGCTCCGAAGGGAGGGTTTTTCAGGATTCCACGTGCCTGGGGGTTCCAGCTCAGCTGCCCCAGGTGGCCAAAGCCCCCAGTGCCACTCATGTGCCCCCAGGCTGGGCTGGCAGTGAGCTCAGAGCCCGGCACCAGCATGGCCTTCCCCAGCCTGGGCACATCCCACATCCCATATCCCACATCCCACATCCCGTATCCCGGCTCCAGGTGCTCCCCTCACCTGGCCCTGCTCTCCCATCCCCCTGAGGGATCCGGATGTCCCCCGGGGCTCTCCCATGCCCTCCCCCAACGCTGTCATCACCAGGTACAAAGTGCAAAAGTGTTGCTGTTCCTGCATCCATTAAAAACTTTAAAAACAGAACAAAACAAACAGAAAAAGGATTTCCATCATCATTTGCAAATACAATAATTCAGTCTCCAAAGAGCCAGCAAACCCCTGGTCACCTCCTCGTGGGCAGGGTCCCCTGCGGCCAGCACGGACATCGGCAGGAGAGGCCACCTCTGCCCTGGCCCAGCCCCTGCCCTGATCCACCACGAGTCCACGGAGAGCCCGGAGCAGGGCTGGAATGCGGGGACATCCCGTTCCTGGACAGCAGGGCCGCAGCCTCACTGCCCGGCTCCGGCCGGGGACAGCCCCGGCCTCGGCCCTGCCAGCCCAAGGCAAGCCCTCCCCGCTCCCCCCACGGAAGTGTTGGCATTCCTCCTCTCCTGTGAAATGTTTCTGGTAAGGCTTTATTGCTCTACAAAGCGGTGCAAAGGCTGCCCGAGGACAGCTCCATCAGGAACTTTGGTCACACGGCTGCGGGATTTGTGCGCTGGCCCCGGCCGCCGCTGGACCTGCTACCTTCCCAAGAGAAGCTGAATACTGTGTGCAATAACACTGGGAAAACAGCACTGAACCCCAAATCCAAAAGGAAAACCAGGGCCACGGGGAAGGGGACAACTCAAATCAGGCAGAAGGCTTGGGAAGAGCCCGTCATTCCCGTGAGGACTGAACTCAATGCTACATTTCGACAATGCCGAGTGTCTTTCCGAACGGATCGGTGCTGTTGGATCTGCGTGTCTGGTCCTGAACGCCAGCTCGCTCTCATCAATGCAGCATTTATTAAAAAATAAAATTAAAATGAAAAAAAAAATAATAAAGAATTGACAAATTGCATCACCAGGGAGCAGCCTGGCCCGGCTCACACACGTCCCAGGGCGGCGGCAGCATCAAGCGGGGCCGTTCAACGTGGCTTCGGTGCAGGGCAAGGCCTCGTCACTCCTGCAGGGACACCAGGGAGCAGCCTTAGGGACACGGGACAGAGAGCTCCCAAAGCTTCCCTCATCCCTCCCGGGAACGCCTTTCTGCTGGGACCTGAGCCCCGAGCCCCTCCCTCTGGGTGTGTTCTGTCTGTCCCGTGAGGTGCTCTCAGCTCCCCGTGGAGAAACTCCCCCAGCGCCCCATGGAATATCACAGGGAAAACCAACGAGGAATCAATGGCCTGGGCGGGAGGGGACCTGAAAGCTGTCTAGTTCCAACCCCTCCCAAGGCGATCAGAGGGATGGGGCATCTCTAACATGAGGGGAAGCTGAGAGTTAGGAATGCTCAGCCAGGGAAAGCTCCGAGCCCCTGCCAGGGCCTGCAGGGGCTCCAGGAGAGCTGCAGAGGGACTGGGGACAAGGCCTGCAGGGACAGCACACAGGGAATGGCTGCCAGTGCCAGAGGGCAGCCGTGGATGGCATCTTGGCCATGAGGAATTCCTGCCTGGGCTGGAATTGCCAGAGCAGCTGGGGCTGCCCCTGCATCCCTGGCAGTGTCCCAGGCCAGGCTGGACACTGGGGCTGGAGCAGCCTGGGACACTGGCAGGTGGCCCTGCCCTGGCAGGGTGGCACTGCAGGGGCTCTGGGGTCCCTGCCCACCCAGCCCATTCCAGGATTCTGCCCTCACCTGTCTCTCGTGGCCGTTTCTGTGGCAGTTGTGGCAGCGGGGGCCGCTCTCTGGTGCCCGTCCGTGTGCGTGGCCGCGCCGCTCCGGGCTCCTCGGGGGGCAGCGGCCGTCCCGCAGTCGGCCACGGGAAGCGTCTCCAGAGCCTTTCCCTCGCAGCCACTGCGGGACAGGGCAGGGACACCTTAGTGGAGCTCAGCCCACGGGAAAGCCATTCCACTCACGCTGGAATGGGGCTCCAATTCCAACGGGGAAAACAAAATTCCTCCTGCTCTCCTCACACAGGCCTGAAGCTCCCGTTCGGAATGAGAACTGGCAATAAGCTGGGATTCGAACCAGCGGGCACATCCTGCAGGCTCCGGGTGCCAAACCCAACAGGACGCACCAGAACAGCTCTTCCAGGGAGGCATTCCCAACTCCTGCTGCACATCCAGCCTGAGAGTTCCCACAGCACCATTCCACTGCCACTGCTGGGATGGCACAGCCTGCTGTGCTCGGGCACGGACACACACACTGCTCTGCTCCACAGGCTCTGCCCAAGGGCTCCTCAGGCTGCTGGGACACTCACAAAATCCTGGGTTTAGAGGGAGATCCTAAAATCCCGTAGAGGAAAACCCCCAGGGACTGGATGTCCAGAATCCAAACATGCTGAAGGCGCTGCAGGGACCATGGAGGTGCCACCTTAGTGACAATGTCCCCAGTGAGGCACCAACAACCAAAGCTCAAATCCTGGGAAAGAACTGCAGGAACAAACCCTCCCAACCTCTAGTTTGGAATAAACCCACCCAGATTTGCAGCTGGAGACGGGATTTCTGTGCATATCCCATTTTTTGGCTTCCAAGGCAGAGGATGAGCTGCCCCAGGAATGACTTTCTTCCCAGCTTCCATCCAGAACAATTCTTTCTCCCTCTCTCCCAGAGCAAACCTCCACAAAAGGGAGGAAAGCTGGAGATGGCTGAGCTGGAATCCTGCCACCAGCTCCGGGGGAGTTCATGGAATAAAATAATCCCAGCTGGATAATTGGACATGTGATGGAGATTGGAGACTGAGGGTCTATTTCTGGAGCACTCCTCTTGAAAAAAACCATAAAAATGAGGAATAATGAGATCCAAACATTCCCTTTCCTCCAGGGCTCACAAGCTCCTCAGAAGTACCAAAATACACCTTGGAGAGACACAGGGAAGGAGCTGCCTTCCCAGGAAAAAAAACCACTTCCCACACAAAAACCTGGAGCTTGACAGTTCCACGGCTCAAAGAGAAACTTGTGAAGCCCAATCCCTGAAGTTTCCAGGGCAGGAGGATTCCAGAGTTACCTGAGCACCCATGGGGGCTCGGGAATTTCTCTGCCTTCCCCGGGCTCCTGGAAAATCCCAGCTGGACACACAGGGCCAGACCCAGGGGTGACACAACCTGAAGGAGTTTGTGTGGGATGTGCCGTTGTCCCCTGGACAGCCCTGGAGGGATGGGACCCCAAACCTGGCTGGGCAGCAGGATCCGAACTGGGAAGCTGAGAGCAATTCCTGAGCTGCCTCTCCCTAAGGATCCCCCGGGCAGCTGGGATGGGCTCACAGAGGGTGGAACATCTGGAGGATTTACTGGGCTGCAACATCTGGTTCTCCAGGAATCCAGAGGCCTTGGGCAGCTCCAAGGATAAAAGACCTCCAAGGTGGATTCCAGGGACACGGGGAAGGAAAACCCTGAGTCCCTGAGCAGCTCCAAGGAGAATTAGAGACCCCTGGGTGGATTCCAGTTATTCCAGGGGCACACGGGGATGGAAAAACTGCTCCTACAGCAACAGGAATGGGGTCTGGTGCAGGCTTTGGGGACGTGCTTGGAGAGAGTCACAACCCACTGAGTGACTCCAAAATGTTCCCGATTTCCCTGGAATCATTAAGGAGTGTGGTAAGAATGGGATATTCCCACTGCAGGCAGAGTGGTCTGGGAGAGCTGAGGACACTGGGAAGGCTCTGGGTGGTGATTCCCACTGGGAGCCCAGGCCTGGAGCAGCTCCAGTCCCAGCTGTGGCACTGCTCTGGTCCTCCCACAGCTTCCCTGGGATCTCTGGCCATGGACACCGCTGTGGAGAGCCACAGACACCTGAGGGACACCTCCCCTCCCTCAGGGGAGGCCGTGGGTGCTCTTTGCCACACTGGAGTCAGCAGGCAGGCAAAGGCAGGCAGGTTTGGGAAGCTTTATCCCTATGGAACGTGGTACAGACACTTGTCTGGAGAGGAAAACATTCCCAATGTGCCAAACCGGGAACAAACACTTCCCTCCTGCCAGGAGAGCAGGGAAGAGGTGAGAAAATCTCAGAGGATGGGCACAGGAGCAGGAGCAGCTGGGGCTGGGTCAGGGGCAGTTCGGTGGGGTGTCAGGAAAGGCTCTTCCTCAGGCTGGGCACTGAACAGCTCCCCAGGGCATGGGCACGGCTCCAGAGCCCCAGCAATGACCACACAACTCTGGGGTTGTTGGGCTGTCCTGGGCAGGTGTCACTGACCCTGTGAGTCCAGTTCAGGACATTCCCTGATCCTACTGGGAACACAGCCAGCCCCAGGCAAGGTCCTGCTGCGCCCACACCATGGTCCAGGGAGGAAAAGCACCTGGAGCACAGCTGGGATCAGATCCTACGGATCCAACCCCACACAATCCAAGGGAAGGAGAGGCTGCTTTCAGCACAGCTGGAACTGCTGTGCCTTCCCTCACCCTCTGCTTCCCACCAAGCCACAGCCAGGCCATTCCAGGCACACGGAGTGCATTTATCAGAATTAATGCGTTCATCGGAACGAATGCATTTATCAAACTGAAATGCATCAGGATTAACGGTGTTTATCTAAATGAATGCATTTATCCAAATTAACTGCGTTTATCAGAATTAATGCATTTACCAAATCAACTGTATTTATCAGAATTAATGCAATTATCTGAATCAATGCATTTCTCAGAATGAGCTGCTTCCAACCAAACAGACCCTGGGATAACTCCTGCCCTAATTCCAGGGAATTCTGCAATCCCAGTGGTTTCCCAGCCCCCCGGGGCCCCCAGGAGCTGCTGCTGGCTGAGCACACCCAGGGATGACCCCAAACTGTCACCAAGCATCGCTGAAGGAAACTCCTGATCCTGAGTCAGGTGCACAAACCCAGGGACTCAGGTAAAAACACGAGGAAATCCATGGAAGAGTGTGAGGAAAAACCTCAGAATCTCAGAGCTGGGTAAATCTCTGTGGATGCAGCAGATGCTGACTGGGCTGGGCAGCAGCTCATCCCCCGTGACTGCAGCAGGCTGGACTGAGGATCCAATTCCTACAAACCTGCCCAATCCCTGATCTGCTCCAGCCTCTCCTGGGGCTTTTATCACTGAATGCCTCGGACACCGAGGGAAAAACGAGAACCTGAGAGGGTTAAACCCTCCCCCACAGCTGCAGGAGGATCCCACGGGAGCCTTCACTCTGCTCTCCCAAGAGATCCCACCCGCACCCTGCCCTGGGCTGGATCCCAGATCACGGACAGAGACCCTCCTGTGACACTGGAGTGTTTAAAGGACAGGGACAGAGATGCTCCTGTGACACTGGAGTGGCCCAAAGGACGGGGACAGAGACCCTCCTGTGACACTGGAGTGGCCCAAAGGACAGGGACAGAGACGCTCCTGTGACACTGGAGTGGCCCAAAGGACAGGGACAGAGATGCTCCTGTGACACTGGAGTGGCCCAAAGGACGGGGACAGAGATGCTCCTGTGACACTGGAGTGGCCCAAAGGACGGGGACAGAGATGCTCCTGTGACACTGGAGTGGCCCAAAGGACAGGGACAGAGACCCTCCTGTGACACTGGAGTGGCCCAAAGGACGGGGACAGAGACCCTCCTGTGACACTGGAGTGGCCCAAAGGACGGGGACAGAGATGCTCCTGTGACACTGGAGTGGCCCAAAGGACAGGGACAGAGACCCTCCTGTGACACTGGAGTGGCCCAAAGGACGGGGACAGAGAGGCTCCTGTGACACTGGAGTGGCCCAAAGGACAGGGACAGAGACCCTCCTGTGACACTGGAGTGGCCCAAAGGACAGGGACAGAGACCCTCCTGTGACACTGCAGTGGCCCAAAGGACGGGGACAGAGATGCTCCTGTGACACTGGAGTGGCCCAAAGGACAGGGACAGAGATGCTCCTGTGACACTGGAGTGGCCCAAAGGAGCCCCAACCCTTCCTTGGAATAGCCCTGTGCTAAATGTGTCCCTCAGACCCCCCCATAGCACACCAGGGGCAGGACCTGCTCCCAGGGGACACCGGGACACAGAGCCCACAGGAGAGGGGACACTGGAACCACGCGGGGCCATCCCAGCCCAGGGCCCATCCCAGCCCACGGAGATCCCTTCCCACCTGGAGGGAGCTGCCCTGTCCTTGCTGGGCTCCTGTGCTGTGGCCGTGGATTCCGTGCCAGCCTTGGCCTTGTCGTCGTCGTCGTCGTCGCTCTCGGAGCTGCCCGAGGAGCTGCTGTCCAAGGCCCCCAGCGGCGCCTTCCGTGTCCCACACGCGTTCCACACACAGGGAGAGGCAGCGGTGCTGGCTGGGGGAGGAACAGCCCACACTGGAACCTCGGGAAAGCTCCCTGCACCGGCCCGAGGGTCAAACGGGGCCTGCCGCCACTGCAGATGGTCTGGGGATCGTGGCATGGGCTGGGTGGGAAGGATCTCAAAGCCCACCCAGTGCCACCATGGGCAGGGACCCCTTCCACCAAGAGCGCTCCCAGCCCGTCCAGGGACACTTCCAGGGATAAATGAAGTGTCCCTGTGATATCAGCTCCAACGCACTGCAGCTCCATCCCTTCCCTGTGACATTGTCCCAACACACCCTCAGGATCTCTGCCTTTGTTCATTCACCGATCCCACAGGGAGCGCTCAGAGCAGGGGCCCTGCAGGGAGGTTTCTCCTGCCCCAGGTGCTCCATGCAGAGCTCCCAGGGGCTGAGAGCACCCCGCGTGGCCCCGTGTCACTCACAGTTCTTGTCCTGGCCCTGCGCCGGGGTCCCGTCGGTGCCGCCGCTCTCGGTGTCCGCGGGGGAGCTGCAGCGAGGGCCGGACTCGGAGCTGGGGAGGGAAGAGCCCTGAGCACGGAGCCAGGATCACCCCAGAGCCTCCCAAGAGCCCCGGGAGCAGCCGCTGGCCCTGCTCTGAGCACAGAGCCAGGATCACCCCAGAGCAATCACCCCCCAGCCCCGGGAGCAGCCGCTGGCCCTGCTCTGAGCACGGAGCCAGGATCACCCCAGAGCCCTTCAACAGCCCCGGGAGCAGCCGCTGGCCCTGCTCTGAGCACAGAGCCAGGATCACCCCAGAGCCCTTCAACAGCCCCGGGAGCAGCCACCGGCCCTGCTCTGAGCACGGAGCCAGGATCACCCCAGAGCCTCCCAACAGTCCCAGGAGCAGCCACCGGCCCTGCTCTGAGCACGGAGCCAGGGTCACCCCAGAGCCTCCCAACAGTCCCAGGAGCAGCCGCTGGCCCTGCTCTGAGCACGGAGCCAGGATCACCCCAGAGCCTCCCAACAGCCCCAGGAGCAGCCACCGGCCCTGCTCTTCCTTCCCACCACTCTTCTGAATTTCTCTAAACCTTATTTCCTGGATTTCTACCCCAGTGAGGACAGAGAAAGCGGGGCTGTGTCCCACCCCAGCCAGGAGCGCTGGGAAGCAGTGGGGAGCACAAAGGAGCCCCGATCCAGGATCATCAGACAGTATTAAACAATTAAAGGGAAGCGATGTGAAGGAAGGGGAAGAAGAAAGGATTACAGCCAGGCACTCTATCAAAACATATCCCAAGTATTCCCCCATTCCCGAGCCCCAAGGGAGCTGGGATTCCGTGTCTCTTACCAGCAGAAAGGCTGGAAGTCTGTGAACTTGGCCCAGCCCTTCTCCTCGGGGGCGCTGCTCTGTGGGGCGGCCGAGTCCCACACGCTGGAGCCCACGTCCATGGCCACGGGCGGCGTGGGGCCCGCGGGCTCGAACACGGCCGTCCAGCCAGCCCCTAGGGACACCACAGCCTGGGTGCCAGCCCGGCCCCAGCCGGCCAGGAGCACCCCAGGGACACACCAGCGACACAGCAACCCACCCCAGGGACATGCCAGGGATCCCAGGGACACAGCAACCCAGCCCAGGGACATGCCAAGGATCCCAGGGACATCCCACGGACATGCCAGGGATCCCAGGGACATGCCAGGGGCATCCCAGGGACCCCAGAGACATTGCAGGGATCCCAGGGACACAGCAACCCAGCCCAGGAACACCCCTGGGATCCCAGGGACATCCCAATGCATCCTAGAGATGCCAGGGATACAGCAACCCACCTCAGAAACACCCCTGGGATCTCAGGGACACAGTAACTCACCCCAGGAACATTCCAGGGATCCCAAGGACACAGGGACCCATCCCAGGAACATCGCAGGGACCCCAGGGACACAGGGACCCACCCCAGGGCCCCCCTTCCACACCCGCCTGTGTCCCACAGAAACCCCTCTGTGGATGTTTATCCCCAGGAGAGGCATCCATGGGGACAAATGACACCGTGGGCCAGTGATTCCCAGCTCCAGGTGCCTCAGTTCCCTGCCAGAAGCTCCCATCTCCATCACCAATGGCTGGGTTTCAGGTAAAGAACTATCACTGGATTCCAATATTTAAGATCCTAAAAATCACCCATTGCTTTTTTCACAGCCCTGGACAATTCCTCCTCCAGAATTTACTTCCACTTCTAGTCCCACTTCCTACTTCCAGTCCTACAAATCCCACCTTTGGAATAGCACTTTTCCTTAGCTTTCCGCATGGAAGAGGGAGGATTGCAGAGCTCTGCAGGAACAGAGCCAGGCAGGAGAGCCCCCCCTGGGCTGCATCCCCAAAACTGGTCCCAAATTCCAGCTGAGTCTGCAGAGGGTGACTGGGCTGCCACACAGAGCCCACTGGGACTGGGAGGTTCTTACTGGTTCTTCCCAATGGACTGGAGTCATCTGACACTTCCAAAGGGATGGGACCTGGGATAACCCTGCCTGGTGCTCACAGTGACAACACAAAGGCAGCGCCCAGAGAAAAAATGGTACAGAACTCAAAAAGAGTGGAAAAATGGATGGTCGGGAAAATGTTTTGTCCTTGGAATTGTTCTGCTGACAGCACCACATGTGTCCAGCACTCCCATGGCAGCATTTACACTGAGAGCTGTGAAAACCCCTGAAGGATGGGAAACGATAATGTACAGGGGCCTGGAGGGACAGGACACAGGGAATGGCTGCCAGCCCCAGGTTTAGATGGGATCTTGGGAAGGAATTCCTGCCTGGCAGGGTGGGCAGGGGCTGGGCTGGAATTGCCAGAGCAGCTGGGGCTGCCCCTGCATCCCTGGCAGTGCCCCAGGCCAGGCTGGACACTGGGGCTGGAGCAGCCTGGGACACTGGCAGGTGGCCCTGCCATGGCAGGGTGGCACTGCAGGGGCTCTGGGGTCCCTGCCCACCCAAACAAGTCTGGGATTCCAGGAAAAGGCTGTCCCTCTGCACTCCTGCTCCAGTCACTGTAGGGATGGGCTTTCCACAGGCAAAGCACAGCTGGAAAAGCAGCAGAACGGGCAGGGACGGGGGTGTGGAGACACCTGGCAAAGGTGGGCACACAACTCCTGTCCTGGGATGGGAGGAGTTCAGGCCACGTCCCTGCACTGCTGCTTCGATTGGGATTTGCACTGGAGGAGCAGGGATTCAGGGAGCCACAGAACCATGGAATGGCGTGGGTGCAAGGGGACCTTACAGCTCCTCTCATTCCAAGCCCTGCCATGGGCAGGGACCCTGGGATTCTCCCTGTGGGGCTGCCTGACACAAGGGCTGTTCTGGGGCAGGGCTGCAGCTCCAGAGACTCCAGAGGCACGAAGTGAGCCCTGACACTCCCGTTTCCCTTGGCCAGGAGGAACTGGGGACTGTCCAGGGGAGCTGGCAGCGTGTGAGGGCTGCTGTGATCCCTGCAGACGCAGGGATGCGCTCCCAAGCCCGCTACCTTGGCAGGAGTCTGAGTCCTTCTGCTCCGGGGTGCTGCCCTTGTGTGGGGAGGGGGGTGGGGGCCGCTCCTCCTCCTCCTCCGAGTCCACGCTGCCGTCGTGGTCCCCGTTCTCCAGGTCACTCTTGGAGCTCTCTGACGTCTGTGAGGCTCCAAACCTGAACGGGAACTGGGAATGAGCCACGCCTGGATCCCTCAGCTCCTCCTCCCTGTCCCTGGGGAAAGGCCCAGAGCCTTTGCCAGGGTTGTTTCCCCCAGAATATCTCCCCCAAATGCTCTGGGCAACCGTGGGTGCTCGGAGGGATTCCCCCAGGTTCCCTGGGCCTTGCTGCCAGCATTCCCTGGAGGTGCAGGACAGAGCCAGGGCTGGGGACACCACACAAACCAGTGCCCAGCGAGGGGACAGACACTGGTGTGGAGCCCACCCTGTGCCCAGGCAGCACCTGAGGCTGTTGATGCTTGGCAAGGACACAGCGAAGTCTTGGATGTTTTCCCTGTTTCCTTTGATCACATTGCAGATTGGGAATTATGGAAATAACTTTAGTTTAATGAGTGGCTTTGTCAAAGGGATGAAAAATTATTTCAAAGCCCGAGATGCCCCTGGGAGGCCTCTTGTTCTCACTTTTCTGATTTGAATGTTCTGAGAAAGAATGTTCTGCCCACTCCCCTCAGTCTCACCTCCTCCTCCTCCTCCTCCTCTCCAAGGATGAGAGAAGAAGCAAATTCCAAGTGTTTCACACTAAGGGTGGGGGTTTTTAATGTGTTTGACGGAAGATTCATTAATTAGGTGTCCCCATTGTTAATGAGTTCCCTTGAACTGATCTGTCTCCAGCTCAGGAGGACCCCAGCACAAGTGGCAGGGAAAGTGCTCGGGGTGGTGTCAGATAAAACCTCACAGCCCCAAAATGACACAAAACCCAAGGAATTCCTCCTGGCCTGGACTGAAATGTGCAGATTCCCAGCAGCAGGGGGAAAATCAGGGTTCTGCTTTCACCTTACCGTGTCCTGGACTTGACCTGGGCTGCGTAGGAGATGTCCTTCTCCTCCCAGATATCCTCCTCCTCGTCGTTGTCGTCGAACTGCTGGATGCGCTCGTTGCAGCAGGCCTCGAACAGGGAGGCGTTGGGCTGCAGGACCAAAGGGAAACCACGTTCCACAGTTCTCTGGAGACACTGCTTTAAGCCCAAGTCTCAGGGCTGACCAAATCCAGCTTTGCTCAGGAGCTGGGACCACCTGGGATCGCCACAGCCCAGCTGCTGCTTTGCTTTGGGGCAATAAACCAGGAAAGGCCAGGAACAGCCTGGCAATGTTTAGATCCCCTGCCTATGCTGCCCTAATCTGTGTCTGGAAAGATGATCTAGAGCTGCAAGAGCTGGGGGTGTTCATCTGGACAGGAGAGAATCCAGGAGACAGCAGAGCCCTGGCGGGGCCTGCAGGGGCTGCAGAAGAGCTGCAGAGGGACTGGGGACAAGGCCTGCAGGGACAGCACACAGGCAATGGCTGCCAGTGCCAGAGGGCAGCCATGGATGGGATCTTGGCCATGAGGAAATCCTGGCTGGGCTGGAATTGCCAGAGCAGCTGGGGCTGCCCCTGCATCCCTGCAGTGCCCCAGGCCAGGCTGGACACTGGGGCTGGAGCAGCCTGGGACACTGGCAGGTGGCCCTGCCATGGCAGGGTGGCACTGCAGGGGCTCTGGGTCCCTGCCCACCCAGCCATGCCAGGATTCCCTAAGACCACACTGGCACTGCAGGGAGGGAGGAAGATTCCCTCCATGCCGAGGGTGCTGCCTCACAGGGAACATTTCCTGGCAGGAAGCCCAGAGGGGCTGAGCAGTGCCCGGCTCTCTCAGGCCCCTCTGCACTGCCCAAACCCCCCAAACCCTTGTCCTCTCAGAACGAAGCAGCCCCTTTCCAGAGGCACCCCATCCCACCCAGCCCTCACTCACGCTGTCGTCGTCAGCGTCGATGTTGAAGTTGATCTCGGCGATGCGGTCGAAGGGAGCGCTGCGAGGGAGGAGGGAGGGAACAGCCTCAGGGGGGGCTCTGAGGAGCCCCTGCTTCCCACAGGGACAGCAGCAGAGCCACAGCCACCCCTGGCCTGGGGTCCCTGCACAGCCACTCCTGCCCATGGTGTCCCCTCAGCGAGGGAAGGGCTATTCCAGCCCGGAGTGTTCCCTGCCCAGGGCAGGGGGGCACTGGAGGGGCTGGGGACAGCCGGGGGGTCGGGCTGTGCCCAGGGAACAGAGACAGGAGGAGAGGGGACAGCCACAGGCTGGGCCACGGCAGCTCAGGGTGGAATCAGCAGCAATTTCCCCATGGAAGGGGGTCAAGGCCTTGGAAGGGTAAATTTGGAGTGCCCATCCCTGGAGGTGTCCCAGGAATTCCTGGAGGTGGCACTCGGGGCTCTGGGCTGGGGACAAGATGGGGATTGGGCACAGCCGGGACTGGATGGGCTGGGAGGGCTTTTCCAGCCTCAGGGATCCTGGGATTCTGTGAATCTCAGCCTCAAAGCCCGAGGTGTGGCTGTTCTGTGAATATCCCAGGATGTGAATATCCCTGGATGACCCAATTCCCAGTCCGAGCCAGGGGAGCCCCTGGTGGGAACAGCAGAGGGTGCTGCAGGCCCAGGAATTCCCAATTCCAGAGTCTGGATCCAGGAAGAGCTCACTCTCCCTACTCATGGATCTGTGGCTTTTCCAGTGTCATTTTCTTTGAAAGACTCTCCTGCAATACTCCTCAATCAATACTCCTGCAATCCCAGGGACACTGACACAAGACTGATAGTCCTTAAATATTCCAATTCACTTCCAGCCCCGTGTCCACCACCTGGAAACAGCTGGCAGGGAGCACTACTCCCAGAATATTCCCAGTTTTGCAGGACATTCTCCTTTTCCAATCACAAACAGAGCTACAACATCCCAGGCAGACTTTTTCCAGTTTCATGTTCATTTTACACTGGGCACGAGGCCCCTGGGGCAGCTCCACAGGGATTTAACTCCTCCCTGCCCCTCACTCACATGGGGCTGTATTTACCAGCACTGAAAAGTCTTTTTTGTTGTTGGGTTTTTTTTTGGTTTGGTTTGGTTTGGGGTTTTTTGTTTGGTTTTTTTTTTTTGTTTTGTTTTTTAATATTTATGTGTAGAACAGAATAATTTCCCTTCAAATCAACTCTGATTCTATTCTAGAATTTTCTGGCCTTATCAAGTTTCTGACAGCTCTGAGGCTCAGGAAAAACCCTGGATGGGAAGGGCAGAGGTGCTGCCTTGGATCCTAAGGAATTCCTGGGATGGAGACAAACCCAGGAGCTCTGGGATCCCCTGGAGCACTGCTCTGTCCATGACTGGCCCCAGTTTCAGAACTGTTATGGCCACTGGGATAATCCCAGTGCCAGGCACATTTCTAAGGAGAGAGGATGAGCTGCAGCTTTAATGGGATTTAAGGAATTCTGTAAAAGCAGCAAATTCCGAGCTCTGGATTCAGCAAGTTGTGTAACACTGAATCCCCTTCCCCGTCTCCCTGAACTGCCACTGCTCCTGACCATCCGTGCTCCCTTCCTCAGGAGGGGGAAAATGGCTGCATTTTCCATGGATTCCATCAGAGCACTGCCCTTCCTCCTTCCAATAAGGATTTAATTCCTTGGAAAAGGTCTGTCCAACTGCCCAGAGTTTGCTCTCATGCTTTGCCTTTAAACTCATTCCAGACCAGGGCTGGACAACAGTTGCCTGCTTTATTTCAAATATCCCTCTTTGAAATGAAGGAACACTTTTCCTTGCTTCTCCACCTGGCTCTGGAGATCAGGCTGGGCTCCTGGAAAACAAGGAGCTGTTTACAACCTGAGGAGGGATAACGAGGCTCATTTGTAAACCCGAGGCAGAGGGAGGATGGGATGCAAAGAGGCTGAAATGCCAATCACCCCCAGACTCACTCGGCGCTGCACCAAACACCCCCAGACTCACTTGATGTTGTCATCCTGGTCTGCAAACTCCTCGTCGTTGAAGCCGAACTGATCCACGAAATTGGCTGTCATCTGCTGGATCTGGTACTCGGAGAAGGCCTGGGAAGGGATCCCAAAAAATCCATCAGTAGGGTGTTCAGAGACACTCCAGGAACAGCCAGTGGAGCTCCTCCAGGAAAGCACTAAAATCCCAGGGAAGAGTGTGAAACCCCCACTCCGACCCCTTCCCAGAGCGGGGTCACGCAGAGCTCTGGGATTCCCACCCGATGCCTCCTGCCCTGCTCCCAGGTGGATCCCAGGCCGTGGAACTGCTCCGGGAAAGCCCGGAGGAGCTGAACACAGACTGGCAGCAGAGCTCAGGAAGCTGCTCCACACCAGGATGGACCAAAGACAACCGGAGCAGCGAGTTTCCCGGGAACAGTGAAGATGTTCCCGACTCACCTGCTGGAGAGTGAGCTCGTTGGGAAAAGCACTTTCAATGTCCTCATCCTCGCTGGAGGAGTGCAGGTGGTGGGTGCTCACCTGGGAAAGCACAATCCAGTCAGGGAACCAGGGAGAGCTGGAGAAGCTCCAGTGTTTCAGTTCCACCAAAGCCCAAACTCCTGCCCAGGCAGGAGCTGCCCCAGGGAACCCCAGGGACCAGCTTAGCACCACGGGTCAGTTCTGCTGAAGGACTCTTATGAAACATGTTTATGGAAATGCTTTCTACTCTGCCTTGAAGCGTTCTTCAGCAAAGGAAGGAAAATGAGAAAAACCAGGAATATCCCTTTCTTGTGTTAGGGGAAGCCAGCAGGCACTGGAGTGACCGACTCACCAAATCCACCGTGTTCCTCCGGTTTGTCTCCGTCAGCGTCTCCTCCACAAAACTCTCCCACCTGCCCCTGCAGTCCTCAGGCAACTCTGGAACGAGAGGGACACAGAAACCATGGGATTCTGAGCCAGCTGAACTCCCTGGGCACTCACCTGGGCTAAGGACTCACAGCTTCTCTCACCTGGCTGGGAACAGCCCCGAGCAGGGCTCCAGCTGTGCTTGGGTCTTCCCTTTTCTCCTGGGGACCAGGGGCATCCTCCCCTCCCACCCCTCCCAGCCCAGCACAACTGGGAGCCCAAAGGTGAGCAGAACTTGAGGGCTGAGGCAGGGAAATGGAGAAATAATCAAAGGAGAAAAGAGCAGAAGATTGTGCCCCCAGGTTGTCACCGCCCGGCTGTGCCCCCTCCCAGCCCAGCAGGGGCGGAGCAGCAGGGATGGAAAATGTGGAAAATGGAAAATCTTCTTCCTCCCACCCAAACCCATGGGACTAAACCAGTTCCCCAAGTGGATCCAGTGAGGGCAGGATGGGCACGGCCTGGCAATGGGAATATCCCTGATGAGCACATTGGGGGCCTCCGGGGACACTTAACCTCGTGTCTCTTTCCTCAGAGAGTCATGGAATCACGGAACGGGTTAGGTGGGAAGGGACCTCAAAGCCCAGACAATGCCACCCTGCCACGGCAGGGACACCTCCCACTGTCCAATCTTAACCTCACTGTGTGAAAACCAGGAGTGGCCAAATGGGGTCTCACCATCCTTTAAATGATGGTATCATGGGATTTCCCTGGGAATCCTTTCCAATGTGAAAGGATCTTGAGGAAATACCTGCAGGGAGCCCTCCCAGGAGCTCCCAAGGGTTATTCTTCCCTGGAGAGCAGCGAGGGGAAGCTGGAGAAGGAGGAGGAAGAGGAGAAGGAGAAGGAGGAGGAGGAAGAGGAGAAGGAGAAGGAAGAGAAGGAGAAGGAGAAGGAGAAGGAGAAGGAGAAGGAGAAGGAGAAGGAGAAGGAGAAGGAAGAAAAGGAGAAGGAGAAGGAGAAGGGGAAGGGGGCTGAGGAGGAGGAGCAGGCAGTACCTTTGATGAAGTCACTGATCTGGGCCTGCATGGGCCCCTTCTCCATGTTGTGCACCACGGCGTTGGCGATGCGCGTCAGGTGCCCCATGTTCCCTCTCCTCCTGCCGCCCTCTGCCCTGGAACAGAGAGCAGCCGCTACCCACGGAGCCGGGACACCCACGGAGCTGGGATACCCATGGAGCCAGGATGGGATACCCACTGAGCTGGGACACCCATGGAGCTGGGACACCCACAGAGCCGGGCCACCCACGGAATAGGGATACCCACAGAGCCGGGACACCCATGGAGCTAGGATACCCATGGAGACAGGATAGAGCCCTGGGAATGGCCCCAGAACTCCTGCCCCAATGGCCCCAGAACTCCTGCCCCAATGACCCTGGCATTCCAGCCCCAATGGCCACAGCATTCCCACCCCAGTGCCCATGGCATTCCTGCCCCAGTGGCCACAGAACTCCAGCCCCAGTGGCCACAGCATTCCTGCCCCAATGGCCACAGCATTCCTGCCCCAGTGGCCACAGCATTCCTGCCCCAATGGCCACAGCATTCCTGCCCCAGTGGCCACAGCATTCCCACCCCACTGGCCACAGCATTCCAGCCCCAATGCCACAGCATTCCTGCCCCAATGCCACAGCATTCCTGCCCTACACATGCCAGAGTTCCCTGCAGAACCGCAGCAGGGATCAGCCCTGCTCTGGCAGGACGGGGTGAGCTAGTCCCCAGCACAGGGACATTCCCTCATTTTGCCCTGTTCCCTCCTGATCCCTCCTCCTGCTCAGGTAACACGGGAGGGGTTCCAAACAAGGAGCTAAGCATGGAAAAGATGCAGGAATAAATCTGATTGTGATTCCCAGGGAAGAAAACTCCCAAAGTTAAGGATCTACAGCACAGCTATGGGCAGAGCTCCACGGTGGGACTGGGATTGCAGCAGTGACTCCCCAGAACAGAAGTCATTCCCATCCGAGCATGGGATTCCCCCGGGATAAAACCAGATCCCAACACGGAGCCCAGCAGCCCTGAGTCCCTTCTCTGGCTCCTCACTGCTTCCCTTCCTGCAGAGGGAAGCCGTGCTCCAAACCAGCCCCGGGAACAGTTTGGGTGGGCAGGGACCCCAGAGCCCCTGCAGTGCCACCCTGCCATGGCAGGGCCACCTGCCAGTGTCCCAGGCTGCTGCAGCCCCAGTGTCCAGCCTGGCCTGGGGCACTGCCAGGGATGCAGGGGCAGCCCCTGCTGGCCTCCATCTGCCCACTGAGAGCAACCAAGGACCTTGCTGGAAACTCCACCTTCCCAAAGCCCCAGCTGAGATTCCTCTGCTTATATCCCTATTTTTCCCCTTCCATTCAGATTCTTTCCAGTGTGGTGGTGGCTGGAACTCTGGCAGGAAATAGGGATGAGCTGTGCCTCCTTTCTGGTTTAATCAGGATACTCCCCAGCAGCACCCAGAGATATTTCTGGTACTACAGAACCTTGCAAGGAAATGCCCAGCAACCAAAAACCCAAAATCCCAAACCACACCAACAAAAAAAAAATGCAATCCAGATCTCAATCCAGCAATTATGGCCTAAACAATTCCAGTGGGGCTCCAAAGCCCTTGGAAGGCACCAGGAGCTCAGAATAGAGAGGGAGGACCAAACACTGAGCTGGACACGGGAACTGAAGCCTCTGGAATATTTCCACTTTAATGTTTCAGTTCTTTTAGGATATTTAGCTCTCATCAGCCCAAGCAGCACAAAATCCAAGGAGTTTATAAAGCTAAAACAGCAAATCCAGGCCACAAATGCTTGGCCACCCCAACTTCCAACAGTTTTCTACTCCAGGGAGAATAAAATTGTGCATTTAAAACAAAACAAAACAAAATAAAATTAGAAAGTGAATATTCCATGGGATTCCCTGGGAAAGCAGAAAAGCAGAAGACTGAGTGTTTGGGATGGGGTGTTGGAAACATCCATAACACCCATCATGCCTTCAAATCCTATTTGGGAATTTGGCTTGTCAGCATGCAAACCACCCCAGCTCCAAATCCCACCCAAAATCCACGTCTGTTTGGACGCCATTAACATGGCAATCCTCCAAGAATATTCCCAAGCCAGTGTGCAGCCCCAGGCCAGCAGTTCCTTACTGGATTTTGTCATTGGCTTCCCAGGCGTCCAATATCCTCTGCACCAGGCAGCACTTCTGGAACAGCTGCGGGGAAAAGGGACGATGGATACCCAGGATTTTCCACAGGAGAACTGGGGATCCTCCTGCTCCTTCCCTCGCTGCTCCTGGGGAGCTCAAACCTCAGCCCAGGTCCTTCCTGGCTATTCCCCAGGGGATCCCAGCAGAGCAGCCCCCCCTGCAGCTCCCCAGGCTGCTCCTGAGCCCCCCAGCAGCAGGAGTTAAAGCTGAGGCCTGGCCATAACAGCTGGAATGGCCTTGGTTGGTTTTTTGTCCAAACTTTGTAGTAATTTTTACTTTAAAAAATGGAATTTTAATAATAAATGGGGATAATTTTGATAATAAATAGGGATAATTTTGATCAATACCAAGGGATTTACAGGGTCATTAAATGAGGGGAGCTTTAATGGGATGCTGCAAATAAAGGCACAGAAGCAACTGCAGCTCCATGAGAACCACTGCAAATGATAATAAATAATAATAAAGCCCACTAAAAATAGATACAAAATAATAATAAAACCCACTACAAATTATAATAAATAATATTAAAGCCCACTAAAAATAGATAACAATAAAGCCCACTAAAAATTGATAATAAATAATAAAAACAATTTTTAAAGGCAATAAATTATAAGAAAAACCCACTAAAAATTACATATAAAAATAAATAATAATTTTAAAACTACATTGAGACCAGTGCCTGCTCTGGAACAGCCCAACCCCAGTGACCCTGGTGACCCCAGCCCCAATCCAGGGACCCTGATGACCCCCAGGGACCCTGGTGACCCTAGCCCCACCCCAGGGATCCCTGATGACCCCAGCCCAGAGATCCCTGGTGATCCCAGCCCCAATCCAGGGATCCCTGGTGACCCCAGCCCCAATCCAGGGACCCTGGCCACCCCAGCCCAAATCCAGGCACCCTGGCGACCCCAGCCCCTCCCCAGGGATCCCTGGTGACCCCAGCCCCTCCCTAGGGACCCTGATGGCCCCAGCCCCAATCCAGGGATCCCTGGTGACCCCAGCCCCAATCCTGGCACCCTGGTGGCCCCAGCCCCAATCCAGGGATCCCTGGTGACCCCAGCCCCAATCCTGGCACCCTGGTGGCCCCAGCCCCAATCCAGGGATCCCTGGTGACCCCAGCCCCAATCAAGGGATTCCTGGTGACCCCAGCCCCACCCCAGGGACCCTGGCAGCCCAGCCCCAGCCCAGCTCTCACGTGGGTGACCATGACGTTCTCGGTGGCCGCGGCCGGGGGCTGTGCGGGCTCCGCGGGCTCCGGGGCTCCGCCCGCGCTCGGAGCCTCCTCTTTGCTGCCCGGCTCGCCCGGGCTGGGCTTCCCCTCGTGCACCGAGTGGGACAGGATGGCTGCTATGGACAGCTCCACTTGGAAATGCAAAAAGTTATTCCACGTGTATTTAAAAAATAAATCCTGGAGGAGAAATGAGAGACGGAAGAGTTCACTCGGGATGAATTTTTCTGGTTTTAATGATATCAGGGATCTTTAAGGACTTTCCCAGTTCAACGCATCCCAGGATTCTGGGACTCTGGGATATTCAAATTGTTGCTCAAGTTATTGTTTGATCAGCAATTCCACTCAAACAGTTTTCCTGCTACATGCCAGCAGCCACTGCAGGCTGGGCTCTGCATTCCCAGGGTGCTCAGTCTGCCGGGAAATCAGTGAATATTCCCAATAAATGGAGCACTTAGGAATCCTCTCACACAGACAGCACTCACAGCAGACACACTACATTAAACAACTCAACTCTGCTGGGGCTCAGAAAGCCTGGGAAAAACAGGAACTACATCACTGCTAAGGGTGGAATTCATTCTCTTAAGGCTGCACAGGTTCTGGGAGGCTTTTTCCAGCCTCAGGGAACCTGGGAGCAAATTCACCTCTCATCATTCCAGGAGCAAATTCACCTCTCATCATTCCAGGAGCTCACACTCACAGTTTCACACCTTCTCCACTGAACTGACACGGAACTGGAAGCGTGAGGCTCAGTGCCAAACCCCAAACAGCCGGACTGGGATCACAAAAGCTCCTCCAGGGATCGGCTCCTCGCTGGAGCAGCTCAGGGAGATGTCAAGCCCTGCACAGAAGGGATCCCGGGTGGAGCCGCCCCCATCCCATCCCCCGGTGCCCCCGGACACTCACAAGTAACAAGTCCATGGTGCCCAGCCTGCAGAGCTCCAGGTTGATGCTGGGGGTGTTGGCGTGCAGCAGCGCCGCGATCAGCCGCGCGCCGTGCAGCCGCGCGTTGCCCAGCGGCTCCTCCAGCACCCCCAGCGTGGTCAGGATCGCCGGTTTCTGAGGAGCAGGGAGGCCAGTCAGGGCAGGACAACGCTCCCGCAGCGCACCCGCACCAGGGCTCCGCAGGGCCGTAAACCCAACCACGGGAATCCCACCTCACCAGGGGAAGAGCTTTCCACGGAGGGCACGGAGCCCTGGAACCCTGCACTGCCCAGGGAGGGCCTGCTCCCCCCTCGGCAGACATCCCAACCCCAGACATCCCAACCCCAGCTGGACGTGTCCCTGTGTCACTGCTCCAGCTGACCCTGCCCTGCACTAGCACTGGATGATCCCTAACGACCCCAGCTGTTCTGCAATCCTCAGGTTTAACAGATCCCACCCACTTCAGGACTGTTCCCAGCCGGGAAACCTAAACCACCCTCCCAAGAGGATGGTTCTGGGGCCACTGGGAGATTTGACTTCCAAATCAAAAGATTAAAATCCAGTTATCCACTGAAAGTTTATTCTTCTCCATCCTTTCCCATCTCTACTCCATCTCCCAGTCCCAAAGATCTCCCTGAACACAACTCTCAGACTGCTGCTGCTCATCCCTGCAGGCCAGAGTCACAGGATTTGGTGTGGATTTCCCCTCCCTGGCCCTGTGTCCGTGCTGGAGCTGTCTGACTCCCGGGAGTGCTGGCGGTACCTTGGGTGGGCGCAGCAGCAGCTGGTGGAAGTCCTTGAGCCGGGGCTCGATGCCGTGGAGGATGCTGCTGTTGACAGTGTAAGACCTCTCGAATCCCTGAGTGTACGAGTCCATCAGGCCTTCCACTCTGAGGGAACACCGGGATTCACTCGGAGTCACTCACCATTCCCTCCTCCCATTCTGAACAACCATGTGATACCAGGGTCCTCAAGGCCCCTCCAACCAGTCCATCCTGGAATTCTGGGACTTTATGATGCTAAACCAGTGCCCAACCTGGTGTTTAATCAGCAATTCCACTAAAACCATTCTCCTTCTACACTTCCTGCATTCCATCTTCCTTCTCCTGGGGCCCAGAACTGCCCCCAGTACCCAGAGGTGGAGATTTTGTTCAAGAGCCTCCAGTCACACTGGCCATGTCAGTGGTTTTCTCTTCAAAAATGAGGATGAAAAATAGTAATATTCAGCTCCTGAACACATTCCCCCACCTGCACGGCATTGATTCCATTATATTAGTTATTTCTATGATTTATTATACTGTATTAGTTAATATTGGTATATTTTCCCAGGTGCTGCTCACACAACCAAACCTGTGCCGAGCTCAGGAGGAGCTGACCAGAAACAATCTCCCAGCAGAGCTGGCAAACCACATTCCTAAAGTGCTTCCTGGGGTTCCAAACTCCCAAACACTTCCAAAGAAAAAGGCTCAGCAAGAGTTACCTAACAAATGCTTGTTCCTCCCAGTGTCCCAGGCTGCTCCAGCCCCAGTGCCCAGCCTGGCCTGGGGCACTGCCAGGGATGCAGGGGCAGCCCCAGCTGCTCTGGGCACCCATGCCAGGCCCTGCCCGCCCTCCCAGCCAGGAATTCCCTCCCAGTATCCCATCTAAGACTCCCCTCTTCCAGCCTGAAGCCATTCCCTGTGTCTGGGCAGTGCTTTTCCCTTTGTGCCCCTAGCCCAGCCTGGAGCCCCCAGTGATCCCCAGTAATCCCAGTGATCCCAGTAATCCCAGTGATCTGGGTAATCCCGGTAATCCCAGTGATCCTAGAGATCCCAGTGAGCCCAGTAATCCCAGCAATCCCAGTGATCCTGGTAATCCCAGTGATCCTGGTGATCCTGGTGATCCCGGCAATCCCAGTGATCCTGGTAATCCCGGTGATCCCAATAATTCCAGCAATCCCAGTGATCCCAGCAATTCCGGTAATCCCAGCGATCCCAGAGATCCCGGTGATCCCAGTGATCCCGGAGATCCCAGTGATTCCAGTGATCCCAGCAATCCCGGTGATCCCACTGATCTCAGTAACCCCAGTAACCCCAGTGATTCCAGCAATCCTGGTGATCCTGCTGATCTCAGCAATCCCAGTAACCCCAGTGATCCCAGTAACCCCAGTGGTCCCGGTGATCCCGCTGACCTCAGCAATCCCAGTAACCCCAGTGGTCCCGGCGGTCCCGCTATCCCAGTGATCCCAGTAACCCCAGTGGTCCCGGCTCACCCGGAGCGCCGCGTTTCCAGCAGCGTCAGGAGCACCTGGGTTCCGTTGACGATGCAGGTCTCGCTCTGCTCGCCGTCGAACATGTTCCTGAGGAGCTGCTCCACGCACTCCTGCCTGGGGACACCGCGGCACTCACACCCGGCCAGGCGCAGCCACGGGGGACAGCAACACCCCACCCTCCCCACGCCCCGTGCCACCAAGGAACCCCGGCTGCCAGCAACAGCAGCCCCCGGCCAGCCCGGCCCCCAGCTCACACAACCACACAGGATCACACAACCACACAGGATCACACAGGATCACACAGGATCACACAGGATCACACAATCACACACAATCACACAGGATCACACACAACCACACAGGATCACACACAATCACACAGGATCACACAGGATCACATAAAATCACACAGGATCACACAGGATCACACAGGATCACACAATCACACAGGATCACAAACAATCACACAGGATCACACAGGATCACACAATCACACAGGATCACACAGGATCACACAGGATCACACAGGATCACACAATCACACCGGATCACACACAATCACACACAATCACACAGGATCACAAACAATCACACAATCACACACCATCACACAATCACACAGGATCACACAATCACACACAATCAATCACACACAATTCCCAGAATCACACAATCCCTGGGTGGGGAGAGACCTGCAAGGCCATCGAGTGCAGCCCAGCCAGACCCTGGCCCCCAGTGCCACACGCAGGCTTTGGTGACACAGCCAGGGATGGTGGCTGCAGCACCTCCCCGGGCAGCCATCCCAGAGCTTTCTCCCCTTTCTGGAAAAGCTTTTTCCTGCTCTCCAGCCTGAGTTTGCCTTGGCCCAGCTCGAGGCTGTGTGCTCTGGTTCTGTCAGCTGCTACTCCAGTTGCTACAGCTCCTGTTCCCCACCACATCCCAGCTCTGTCCCTCAGGGACAGCTCCCCAAAATCCAGCCCTCAGGAAGCCCCTTCTCCTTCCCTGCCTTTCCCAGTCCCATGTCCAGCCAAACCCAGCACCCCTGAAGTTCACAGCCCAATCCTGACTATTTTCTAACGTTCCAAAAAGTCTCCTTTCTGTGGGTATAAATAAAATATGAGACAAAAATGTAAAAACAGCTGAATAATTCAGGAGGGAGAATTATTTGAATAAGGAGCATCTAAATGCCCTCTGTCAGCAGAGCAGGGGAGGCAGAGGCAGGAAAAGGAGGCAATTTTCTGTAATGAACCCAATTCCTTTATTGCACCCAGCCAGCAGGTCCTGAACCTGGATTTGGTGCTCACTCCCTGATCCCACCTCCTCCATGCTGATCATTCACTCCTGACTCAGGGTTGATAAAAGTTATCCAAGACCCAAAAGGTCACTGCAATGCTGGGAAAGGAAGGGTAATGAGCTTTGTGACCTTCAGCAGAAAGGGAAGAGGAGCAAAATAACCACTTTGCCCAAAACACTCCTTTATTTTGAGCAGGAATTCTGGAGATGGTTCCTGGAAGTGCAGGGTCCCACAGCCCTCTCCAAAACTACAAAGAAAGCCTAAAATTACCAAAGAAGTCTGTAAGTGCCATGTCTTCCACGGCCATCACCCCTGCCACTGCAGGGAATCACAGCCCTCACTAAAGGCCCTGGGATTCCCGGGGCAGTGACCCAGCTGCAATCCCATCTCCAGAACTCTGAGGGCTCAGAACTGACACACAGGAGAGGCCACAGGCTCCAGCCAGGGATGTGACCTCCAGTGCCTCCAGATCCAGAGCCCAGCAGCAGCACCTGGAGCTGCTGGAGTGTCCAGAGAGGCCCCAGAGCTGCTCCAGGGCTGGAGCCCCTCAGCTCCTAGGGAGCCAGGCTGGCAGAGCTGGGGCTGCTCACCTGGAGAGGAGAAGCTCCAGGGAGAGCTCCGAGCCCCTGGCAGGGCCTGCAGGGGCTCCAGGAGAGCTGCAGAGGGACTGGGGACAAGGCATGGAGGGACAGCACACACGGAATGGCTGCCAGTGCCAGAGGGCAGCCATGGATGGGATCTTGGCCATGAGGAATTCCTGCCTGGGCTGGAATTGCCAGAGCAGCTGGGGCTGCCCCTGCATCCCTGGCAGTGCCCCAGGCCAGGCTGGACACTGGGGCTGCAGCAGCCTGGGACACTGGCAGGTGGCCCTGCCATGGCAGGGTGGCACTGCAGGGGCTCTGGGGTCCCTGCCCACACAAACCCTTCCAGGGCTCCATGAAAAGTCAACACTTCCCTAGCACAGGACCCTGTCAGGCCATGGCACAAAGGCTGGATCTGCCTCATTCCTGCAGGAGCAGTGAGGGAAATGAAAGATTTATGGAAGAGTAGCAGCTCCTGGCAGGGGAAGAGCTCCATGGCAAGCCCAGGATGGTCCCAGTGGCTTCCCAGTGCTGGGATGAGCCACATCCCATTCCCATCTTCACACACGGGCTTCCTGTCCCAGGAATTATCCCACAGTCAGGGAGGAACTGACAGCCCTGGATCAGGAGAAAAGATCCCCAGTGCCGCCTAAATTCAGAGCTCTGGCTGGACAGAGATATCTCGGGGGAATTGGGAGCCCCAGTCCCTTCCATGGCTCCTTCCAGCCCTTTCCTGACAGAATGTTGCCTCCAGGCCTAAAAGAGCCTTTTTTAGTTTCAGTCTCCTGGAGAATCTCCTGGAGTTTTAGGTTTGAACCAACGATAAGAAGCAGAAAACACAGGACATAAATAATTGAACGTTCATTGCAAAGAGCAAAGGAACAACAGCAGGAATGGAGCAAAACTGGGAAAATCAACACTTCTGGTACACACTGAATGTTATCTGGGAAATCAGGGAATCCTGGCATGGCTGGGTGGGCAGGGACCCCAGAGCCCCTGCAGTGCCAGCCTGCCATGGCAGGGCCACCTGCCAGTGTCCCAGGCTGCTGCAGCCCCAGCGTCCAGCCTGGCCTGGGGCACTGCCAGGGATGCAGGGGCAGCCCCAGCTGCTCTGGCAATTCCAGCCCAGCCCCTGCTCACCCTCCCAGCCTGGAATTCCTTCCCAATACCCCATCCATCCCTGCCCTCTGGCAGCCTCATGTCACTCCCCTTGTCCTGGCACTCCAGTTCTGGATGAACAATCCCCCTCTGGCTTCCTTTGAGATCCCTTCAGACCCTGAAGGTGCTGTGAGGTCCCCACACAACCCTCCCTTCTCCAGGCTGGAATTCCTTGGGTTTTTGCCTCAGCTGGATCAGGCCGGGACCTTTGGGCTCCCTGGCCCGCTCTCCTGCCTCTGGACAGAGCCAAGCCCCCAGAGGGCTGAAGGGGCCATTCAGAGCTGCTCCAGCTCCAAAGGAACATCCCTGCTCTGTGTGCTCCCTGCAGAGCGACCCAGCAGCCACTGCCAGCGCCCCCAGCACGCCCAGTGCCCCCAGTACTCACGATTCCAGTGCTGTGAGAAGTGGATCTGGCTCCGGCACATCCTGGAGCTGAGTGCTCTGGTCTCTGCTCAGCCTGATGATGTCACACAGGGTCTGGGAAGCGTTGGATTGCCTCTGGAAACAGGACAGGAGCAGCGTCAGTGCCGGGGCCAAGCCCAGCTAGGCTGGGATCAACCCCACTCCTGCTCCCCCTGGAGTTACTCAGGGCTGGACACTCCTGGAGCAGCAGCATCAACAGGCTTGGCACTTAAAGGAGATTGGCCCAAACGTGACCATCAAGAGCAGGCCAGGAGCTCAGGGGTGAGGATTCCTTTTTCTCTCCTCAATCCTGCTAATCTGCACATCTGCAACACAAACATGCCATCCTTCCTCCCCCTGCTCAGCCTTCCTGCTCGAGGAAACCCTTCACCATTTAATTCCTGGGGTTTAAAAGGCTTTCCAGGGGTGTTTGAGGAATTCATCCTCCGGTTCTGGCCATCAGGCAAAGCCTCTCTGCAGCTGCTGTACCTCAGCATCTGCTCCAACACAAATCCAATCCATGGGGATGTTCCCAGTTTTCCCCTCGCAGAGGGAAGTCTGCCTGGGATGAGCTGAGGGAATTGGGCTCAGAGAACTGCATTTTCTGGACTTCACAGCTGAATTCCTACTTGGGGCTAGAAAGATTTGAAAATGGCATAAAGTGGCTGATTTTAAAGGATCTTCCAGGAACAGCAGGTTCCTCCCTAATCCCAAGGGAAATCCCAGCTGTCTGTAGGATTGAAATGAACTGAGGCAGCAGAACCAAGAAACTGGGAGTAAAATAAGTCAAAAGCAGATGAGACCACTCCAAAACCCCTCATCTGGTGCTGAGCAGAAGATGGGACACCCCAAGGCCATCCCCCCGTGGCTCCTCCCCAGCTCACCGGGGCAAGGCAAACAGAAATCTCCTGGACCCTGCAGGACCCAGCCCCCCCAGATGCCCTGGTGCCACTCACATCCTCATCCTGGCTCGAATGGATCAGCTCCACGAGTCTCTGGATGATCCTGGCCTCATTCAGCCACTGCAGGGAAAAGAGCAGCAGAGAAAATCCTCAATGGATGTCCGAGAACTCAGAGCAAGAGGGGCTCTGGGAAGCTCTGCAGGAAGGGGAAGCCCTTCCTTCCCTCTCCAATCCCATCCCTGAGGCAGGGACAGGGGTGGATTCAGATTTGCATCCTGCCATGGAACTAACACGCAGGCCCTCTGGAAAACATGGGATGCTCCAGGGACAAACAGCCCCATCTGAGCAGCGGTGGCAGAACCCCGCCACGTTCTCCCAGCAGCTCCTGCTCTTCCTGCTGCTCACACCCAGCAATTCCACCTCCTGCCAGATGTTGGAACAGCTGTGACTGCACCTTCACCTTGCTCCACAACTTCCTGTTCTCCATGCAAACCATGCCCTATCCCCCTTTCTGGCCCAGGCAGAGCAGGAAGGTCCTCTCCAAAGGCTCCTTCCACTCCTCCCTCCCAGCCCCACGCGCAGGCTCAGCCCCTCACCCCCACCCCTTTCCATTCACATCCCACTCCTGTTCCAGGAAAACTGCTGGATGTGTGACATCCCCCAGACTCATCCCAACAATGCCCAAACTCAGCTGCCCGAGCAATGAGCAAACTTCCATTACAAGGAAAAACATTTCCAGGGATGGGTCTGGAGCCCCTCTGCTCTGGAGAGGCTGGGAGAGCTGGGGATGTTCCCCTGGAGAAGGGAAGGCTCCAGGGAGAGCTCCGAGCCCCTGGCAGGGCCTGCAGGGGCTCCAGGAGAGCTGCAGAGGGACTGGGGACAAGGCCTGCAGGGACAGCACCCAGGGAATGGCTGCCAGTGCCAGAGGGCAGCCATGGATGGGATCTTGGCCATGAGGAATTCCTGGCTGGGCTGGAATTGCCAGAGCAGCTGGGGCTGCCCCTGCATCCCTGCAGTGCCCCAGGCCAGGCTGGACACTGGGGCTGCAGCAGCCTGGGACACTGGCAGGTGGCCCTGCCCTGGCAGGGTGGCACTGCAGGGGCTCTGAGGTCCTCTCTAACCCAAACCTTTCCAGGATTCCTTGACCCTATGATTCCTTGAACATGGTAAGGGATTACACTAGTTACTGTCCCAACCAATGTCTGAATTTCTGAACACTGGGAAGAACACAGTTTCCCTTTCTCCAAGCTCTCCAGCTGGAATAAAGAGAGGTTGCTCCATGGAAAAATGAGTGGGAACCCCTCTGCTGCCAGGAGTGACCCAGGCTGCTGCCCTGGAGCCACAACGGGGCTGAGGGACCCCACGGAGCGACCCCAGCCCTGGGAACAGCAGCTGCCAGAGGGGTGGATCCGCCTCTGGGATGAAACACCCACAGACCCATGTGTCCTGAGCCAGGCAGGGACAGGGGCTGGGAGGGGAAGGGCCTCACGTTGAGCACGTCCTGGCGCAGCGCCGTGGGCTCCACGCAGCTGATGAGGCGCAGCAGCAGGTCCATCATGGCAGAGGTGTCGATGTGCTTTAGCACCAGGCTCAGGAACTTGTCCTTTTTCCTCAAAAATGAGATCACCTGTGGAAACAGGAGCTTGCACCAGCTGCCAGCAGGATACACAGCTCCCTCACGAATTCCCCATAGCTCCCTCACAACTCTCTCACAAATTCCCCACAGCTCCCTCAAAAATCCCCCAGAATTCCTCCACAACTCCCTCACAGCTTCCTCACAAATCCCTCACAATTCCCACAAGTCCCTCACAGCTCCCTCTCAACTCCTGGAGCTTCTCCTTCGTGTCCCAACCACCGACCTTGGGCTGGGAACTCTCCAGGAACAAGGGAATAATTCTTATTCCAAGGCAGCACCAAATCAGATCCTTTCAGCCAACTTTCCTCCCCTCTGTGCCACAGAGAAACCCAATGCCACGGAAGTAAGTGAAGCTGGAGGATCTTCCCTTCCTCTCAAGCTCCCTGCCAGGCAGCATTTACAGCCCCAGCACGGACTGGGGTGTGAGTATTCCTGAATCCCTGCTCAGCCCATGCTCAGCACCCCTTCCATAAGGAAGAGCCTGAGGCCTTGTTTATGGATGGGGATGACTCTGATGATTCTCAAAATGCCCTGGCATGCAAAGTGAAGCTTTAGCTGTGCCATGGGGATATCCCGGCCTGGCAGATCCCAACCCAAAACTGCGGGAAGAGTCTGTCCACACCAGCATGTCCCTGCACTGAGGAACTCTGAGAACTTTCCAGAGACTCCATTTCACCGCCAGCCTTAAACCCAACTCCGGGAACACCACGAGCTCACAGCAAGAACACGGCACGGGCAGTGCAGGGAACTCCCTGGATCGGGACAGATCCCGTCCCCACCTGTTCTGTTTTCCGTGCAATGAGGTTCCCGATGGTCTTGCTGAAGAAGCTGGCGAGGAGGGGGTTCAGGGGGGGCTCGTGGTCCAGGAAGTCGTAGAGGATGTTGAGCAGGGTCTCGTCCCCGCCCAGCTTGTCGTTGATCTGCGGCACGTCCGAGGTCAGCAGCTCGCAGGCCGTGTTGGGGTACCTGCAGTGACACACCCAGAGTGCCCACACGTGAGATGGGAACTGGAGACCTGCCCTCTGCAAAGGAACTCCAGGAATTCCTGCCTGGCAGGGCCTGGCACAGGTGCCCAGAGCAGCTGGGGCTGCCCCTGCATCCCTGGCAGTGCCCCAGGCCAGGCTGGACACTGGGGCTGGAGCAGCCTGGGACACTGGCAGGTGGCCCTGCCATGGCAGGCTGGCACTGCAGGGGCTCTGAGCTCCCTTCCCATCCAGCCCATCCCATGACTGATTCCCTCTGGTGAGGACACTTTTCCCACAATGGGTTATTAACGATTTGTGACCACAGCAGGTTTCTACACCAGGATCTTTCCCAATCTCTGTATTCCCTACAAGCCACTAGAACACTTCCAGGCCATCTGGGAGCTTTGACCCTTTCCCTGCACCATTCCCTTCCCCAGCAGCCTCCTCCTGCTCCTGCAGCCCCAGCCCTGGAGGTCCCAAAAGCCCCTCAGGCCCTGCTGCTGCTGTTCAGGCTTGGTGCTGCCCAAGGAGCTGAGGCTGAGGATGTCACTGTCACCACCACAGAGGGACCTTCCATCCCTTACAGCCCCAAGAGGACACCAGGACTCTTTTCCCCTTGTCCTGACTCATTCCATGCACAAAACACCCACAATGCCTAAAGACCTGTGGAGCCTCCCTGGGATACACTTCCCATGGACAGGGGAGCAATGGGAGCTCTCCCTGTCCCAGCAGGTTCTGCTCCTGCAGCTCTCACAGCCCCAGGTCTGATCCAGCCCCTCACCATTCCCGTTCTGGCACCACATCCAGCCCTGGGGGTTTCCAGGCTGCAGGGAACTCACCTCACCCGAACTCCCCCTCCGACCCGGGAAGCTGAGCTTCCCTCACCCCTGGGCTCAGCAGCTCCCTGGCAGATCCAAGATTCACACCCTCCTTTCCTGCTCCAGCCTCCTTTCAGGTGTTTCATTCCACAAGTTCTGTTTGGGCGGGGATTTACCAGGGACTTTTCCTCTTTGCAACTTCCCCTCTGAACTTTCTGAACCTCCATCCCGCTGTTCCAGGGATAAAGCCCTTGGATGATCCCCTCTCCAGGCATCCTGAGCCCCAGATCCTTCCAAAGCTATCGAGTTTCTCCCTGTTCCACTTCACCAACTTTTATAACCTTTCCTGAAGAGCCAAAAGTGGGATTCCATCTGGATTTGCACTGAGTCCATTCTTCCTTCTCAGCCTTTATTTATCCCAAAAGCTTCCCTGTTTCTAATGAGCTCAAACCCTCCTTTCCCTCTCCAGGCTATGGAGACGCTTCTGGGCCTGCTCTGCCTGGGAGTCCCAAGAGCTGCCAAGAAAATGCTCCATGAACATCAGAAATGCTCCATGAACATCAGAAATGCCCCATGAACATCAGCCCTCGGTGTCCCAGCAGGAATTTCCTTCTTGAAACCTCTGTCCTTGTGTCTCCCCTTCCCTCAGTCTTCACCTGTCTGGTAACAATCAGGGAATCCCGGAATGGGCTGGGTGGGCAGGGACCCCAGAGCCCCTGCAGTGCCACCCTGCCATGGCAGGGCCACCTGCCAGTGTGCCAGGCTGCTGCAGCCCCAGTGTCCAGCCTGGCCTGGGGCACTGCCAGGGATGCAGGGGCAGCCCCAGCTGCTCTGGCAATTCCAGCCCAGCCAGGAATTCCTCATGGCCAAGATCCCATCCATGGCTGCCCTCTGGCACTGGCAGCCATTCCCTGGGTGCTGTCCCTGCAGGCCTTGTCCCCAGTCCCTCTGCAGCTCTCCTGGAGCCCCTGCAGGCCCTGCCAGGGGCTCGGAGCTCTCCCTGGAGCCTTCCCTTCTCCAGGGGAACATTCCCAGCTCTCCAAGCCTCTCCAGGGCACAGGGGCTCCAGCGCTGGAGCAGCTCCTCTGGACTTGCTCCAGGTCCTGCTGCTGCTGGCCCCAGGGCTGACGCAGCTCTGCAGGTGGGTCCCAAATTCACCCTTCAGAGCAGGATCCTTGCACAGCAGCCACAGGATATTCCAAGTTATTACCCACGTACTCCTGGGCATTCCCTCACCTGGGAACAGCCACCTCACAGCTTACCCAACTCGTACCCAAAACCACACCTGAACGTGGCACTTCTGTGGCTTTCCACCAGCCCCAGCCCTGCTCCATCCCCACCAGGAAAAACCTGCCCGGTTTCATTTATTTATAGTCAGAGCAGCCTTTTATTTTTATATAAACTTCACAAAAGCAAACAAACTCCCCAAACCCAAATGTCAATGTTTTTGAGTATACACTGGGTTAAAAATACATAAACACAACTTTGGTGAGAGGCAAACCCCTGTGAGGAGCTCAGCGTGGTCTGAGCAGAGGCAGGGCCCGCCCGGAGCTGTGATCCCTGAAATCAGCAGGAGCTGGACGTGCAGCACACTGAAAACACCCCAGATTTTATTCATTTTTCAGCTCACTTTGTTCTGTGGGATTGGAAACCCACGGAGTTCAGAGGTTTCTACCTCTTGTGCTTCCCTTCCCTATAAAAACCTATTCAGGGGACTTTGGATTTTGAGGGAACAGCAGGTAAGATTTTTTGGAGACTTTATTTGAGACAGGATTTCTTTTTTACATTATTTGAGATTTGATTATTTGAGACATCACTTGAGCTATGTTTTTTCGGACACATTATTTGAAATAGGATTTGTTTTGGAGACCAACTCAATGTCAAACCATCAAAACCAAACCAATTCCCTCCAAACCCCCAAAGATGGAGCATCCCCAGGGCTGAAAGCCTCCCTCCCCTGCAGGAGGTGCCACCTCCGGCGGTGGGACGGAGCCCAGGTGGAATCTCAGCTGTCAGCCCCGGGGTCCCTGGCTGGCACGTCCCAGGGGAGCAGGGATCCAATACCTACTTGAATCGGACCTTCTCGTCCATGTCCACGGGGGGCTCGTGGGTGATGAGGGTGACCAGCTGCTCCATGCAGTGCTGCTGGCACAGGAAGTCCAGCAGCCGCCGGTTCTGGGCCTTGCATTCCTGCAGGACGTCATCCTCGTCCATCAGCTCCTCCAGGGTCACATCCTCCTTGTCCAGCAGCTTGTCCACGTGTGACGTTGTGTTCAAATCAAACTTCCAGAACATGGTGATGGGACACGACTGGCTGGGGGCGGGAAAGCACCGGTTACTGCTGCACACCACCTGTGCACCATCACGGGAGCGCTGAGGTCAGAGGAGACCTCTGAGAGCGCCGAGTCCCACCACCAACCCCATCCACTCCCACCCCGCGTCCTCACTGACACATCCACACATTTTTTGAACACTTCCAGGGATGGGGACTCCATCCCATCCAGTGCTTTCCAACCCTACTGGGGAAAGAATTTCCCCAAAATCCCCCCTGACCCTCCCCTGGCCCAGCCTGAGGCCGTTCCCTCTCCTCCTGTCCCTGTTCCCTGGGCACAGCCCGACCCCCCCGGCTGTCCCCTCCTGGCAGGGACTCGTGCAGAGCCACAAGGGCCCCCTGAGCCTCCTCTGCTCCAGGCTCAGCCCCTGCCCAGCTCCCCCAGCCCTGCTGGGGCTCCATTCCCAGCTCCGTTCCCTGGACACGCTCCAGGCCCTCAGGGCCGTTCTTGAGGCACTGCACTTGGAATCCTCCCTTTCCATCCACTCCTACCCAACCCTAGTTTGCCCTCTTGTTATCCTGATTTTTCTCTGTGTGAGTTCTATTAATGGCATTTTCCCACTTTGCTTTCCTAATACCTGAAATTTTGGAAAAGCTGTGAGTTACACCAAAGCAAGGCACTTTTCAGACCACTCCTAGGAGACTCTCCCAGGGCTCTTCCTCTTGCTTAACATTTCCTCTTCCAATTCTGCCCTTCACCATCTCACCTCAGCTCCTCAACAACCCTTCCCAGTGCTGTTCTGGCCACAGCAGGTACAGAATTCATGGAATTCCGGAATGGTTTGGATGGGCAGGGACCTCAGAGCCCCTGCAGTGCCACCCTGCCATGGCAGGGCCACCTGCCAGTGTCCCAGGCTGCTGCAGCCCCAGTGTCCAGCCTGGCCTGGGGCACTGCAGGGATGCAGGGGCAGCCCCAGCTGCTCTGGCAATTCCAGCCCAGCCAGGAATTCCTCATGGCCAAGATCCCATCCATGGCTGCCCTCTGGCACTGGCAGCCATTCCCTGTGTGCTGGCCCTGCAGGCTTTGTCCCCAGTCCCTCTGCAGCCATTAACACAAACAGCAGGCAGGGGCTGTCCTCCCCAGGGACACAGGGGACACAGCTCCCTGGGGACACATCCTGGGCAGTGCCAGCCCTGGCTCCCAGCTCTGCACACGCAGCCCCTGGGCTGAGCTGTGTCCCTGTGCCACATTCCCAGATGATCCAGCAGCACCACGTGATTCCATGCCCAGGATCACAAGGCTGTTTTTAACCCAACCCACATCCCCATTTCCGCACACAGAATTCTCTCCATCCATTCCTTTGGCTTTTCCCAGCATCCCAAAATGTCCCCGTGCCTGATCCTCTGCTGGTCACACTCTGCATAACCTCAGCCACAGAACAGCCTGGACACTGTCCTCCTGAAAACCCATCTTCCCCAGGAACGACACTGAGGGGGCTCTGCCTTCCATCACCAGAGCAGGGCCTTGCAAAAAGCTGAAGACCCCAATTTTCCCATTAGATTTTAAATCTCTCAGTCCTTCGTGGTATAACTTCCCCCGTGAGGCTTTGGGTGAAGCATTCACGGATCCAGCACATGGAGCACAGGAAAATCTGAGTTTCTTTCACACATCAGGATTTTCCCGCCTGGAATCCTGGGAGCAGCCCAGGAGAGCCCTGGAGTATGTCCAGGGAATGGAGCTGGGGCTGAGCCTGGAGCAGAGGAGGCTCAGGGGGACCTTGTGGCTCTGCACAAGTCCCTGCCAGGAGGGGACAGCCGGGGGGGGTCGGGCTGTGCCCCAGGGAACAGGGACAGGAGGAGAGGGAGCGGCCTCAGGCTGGGCCAGGGCAGCTCAGGGTGGAATCAGCAGCAATTTCCCCATGGAAAGGGGTCAGGCCTTGGGAGGGGCTGCCCAGGCAGCTTTGGAGTGCCCATCTCTGGAAGTGTCCCCAGAATTCCTGGAGGTGGCACTCAGGGCTCTGGGCTGGGGACAGGTGGGACAGGCACAGATTGGACTGGATGGGCTGGGAGGGCTTTTCCAGCCCCAGGGATTTTGAGAGTCTGGGATTTCAGCACTGAATTTCGGAGTTGGGAGCAGCCATCTGAATGTTCAACCTACGTGACACTGCAGTGACAGCACTGCTGGGCTCGGTGTGTTCCTCACAAACTGTTCTTTGGGTATTTTTAACCATCTCTGCTTGGTTACAAATTCACCGAGGGAAAATCTGGCACCAAAGGCCTTCAGTGAAGGAGGTTTGGGGGCTCAGTCAACCCAAATGCAGAAATATTCCTTCCAAAGGTGGAATTCACACAGAATTCTCACCTTCCCAACTGACACCCATTGTAATCCTGGCAATTCCACAGCTTTCCTGAACTTTTTGTACATCTCCAGGAAACGCTGCCTGACCTTCCCTGTGAGAGTGGAGAGGGGCTGGGCTGGAATTGCCAGAGCAGCTGGGGCTGCCCCTGCATCCCTGGCAGTGCCCCAGGCCAGGCTGGACACTGGGGCTGGAGCAGCCTGGGACACCGGCAGGTGGCCCTGCCATGGCAGGGTGGCACTGCAGGGGCTCTGGGGTCCCTTCCCATCCAACCCATTCCAGAGCTTTCTGATTCCACGGGATTTACTACTTCTCCCATCTCAGTGCTGAAATTCAGGTCACTCTTGCCACCAGTAAAGCAGAGATGTTTTCCCTTTTCCCAGTGTACACTGACAGCCCTTCCTGGCTGCTGATTTTATTTCTGGAATATCCAAAGAGAGCAACCCCCACGAGGGCTCCAGGAGAGCAGCTCTGGGTCATGCCTGCTGCGGGGCTGGACCTGAGGTGCATTCCAGGGAGCATCTCCCAGCGCCACGCAGGGACACGCCAGTGTCAGCCCAAGCCCGTGTTCACTACCACGGCTCTGCAGGGCTGGGAAGGAGCAGCGAGGCTGCAGCCAAGGAGAGCCCCTGCAGGCACCAGGCTCTGGCACAGCTCATTAACAACAGCAATTAAAGACCCTCTGCAGGGGCACCAACAGCTCAGGGAATCCTGGAATGGCTGGGTGGGCAGGGACCTCAGAGCCCCTGCAGTGCCACGTCCCAGTGTCCCAGGCTGCTGCAGCCCCAGTGTCCAGCCTCGCCTGGGGCACTGCCAGGGATGCAGGGGCAGCCCCAGCTGCTCTGGGCACCTGTGCCAGGCCCTGCCCACCCTCCCAGGCAGGAATTCCCTCCCAGTAGCCCATCCAGCCCTGCCCTCCCTCAGCCCGAGGCTCCAGGAAGGTGATTGCTGTAGCTGTGCCTCTGGGCCCCATTTGGACTGGAGCCCCCTGCCCAGCACAGCAGCACCAGTTTCCAACCCAAACCTGAATTCCTACTGATGATAACAAACAGTGCTGGGGTGCTTCAACTCTGGGACAATGCAGGAGATTGTAATCTCCCTGTTCTAACACAGAATTCCAAGACTAACAAACTCTGCTTCCTCAAGGCTGGGAATATTCAATTCCCTGCCAACAAAATTCCAGCTGAGTTTATAAAGTTCCAACGAGTAATGCACTTGCTGCTAAAAACCCCACCCAAAGGACCCCTCTGCCACCTCTGCTCTGTTCAGCTCTTTTTCTCCTCCATCTGCTCAGGAGCTAGGGGGAGGACGCATATTTTATTTTATTTTGGTTATATGTTGTTTTGTGTTATTTTATTTTATGGTATTTAATTTTGTTTTGTTTTCCACCCTCCCCAGAGCAGTGTCCTGGACAGTACCTGCCCCAGAGCTACTCATTTGCATAAAGGATAACAATCAATGTTTTACACAGAAAGTTCTGAGCCCAAGGAGCTCTGCCTGGGAATTCCAACGGGGAATTCGTCCTTTCCTTATTTATTTTCCATGGATGATCACCCAGCCTCCTGCTGCCAGCAGCTCCAGGAAACCAAGGCTCCCTTAGGGGACTGCAGGGGGAACAGCAGGGAAGCAACACGGGGCTGTGGTGCTGGGGACAGGGTCACTCCAAAGGGACCCGGGGGCACGGTGCTGGGGACAGGGTGACACCCAGGTGACTCCAAAGGGACCCGGGGGCACGGTGTCAGTGCCAGGGTCACCCCCAGGTGACTCCAGAGGGAGCCGGGGGCGCGGTGTCAGTGCCAGCGTCACTCTCAGGTGACTCCAAAGGGACCCGGGGGCGCGGTGTCAGTGCCAGGGTCACTCCCAGGTGACTCCAGAGGGACCCAGGGGCATGGTGCTGCTGCCAGGGTCACTCCCAGGTGACTCCAGAGGGAGCTGGGGGTGAGGTGCTGCTGCCAGAGTCACTCCCAGGTGACTCCAGAGGGACCCAGGGGTGCGGTGTCAGTGCCAGCGTCACTCCCAGGTGACTCCAGAGGGAGCTGGGGGCGTGGTGCTGGGACAGGGTCACTCCCAGGTGACTCCAAAGGGACCCGGGGGTGCCGTGCCGCTGCCAGGGTCACTCCCAGGTGACTCCAGAGGGACCCGGGGGTGCGGTGTCAGTGCCAGGGTCACTCCCAGGTGACTCCAGAGGGACCCGGGGGTGTGGTGCCAGTGCCAGGGTCACTCCCAGGTGACTCCCCGGCCCCGGAGCTTTCCCAGCCCCCCTGTCCCCACAGCTCCAGGAGTATCCAGGCCCCGGGTTGCTGGGATTTCTCCCAGGGCTATTCCCAGCCAGTTCTGTGTCACCAAGGGCCCCCCTGAGCCTCAGCAAACACAGGCAAAGCATTTTCAAACCCTTCCAAAACGCTCTGTGCGCTCCAACACTGGGAAAAGTGAACAGGGAGGGGCAGAAACCCCCCAGGCAACTGCTCCTGGAAATCAGGACCAAATTCCCAAGATTTACTGATTTTTCAGGTCCATTTAAGATCATTCCTGCTAAAATAAAACACGGAATGTTTTTACTAGGGGGCACATGGAAGTGCTGAAGGAGGGACATTCCCAAAAGGAGTTTTGGGATCCTCCTGCCATCCCGGTAACATCCAGCACAAAATCCCAAAGCCAATCCCAGCTCCAGCAGCTCTGGTCCACCCTCCCAGTTCCACCCAGGGTGGATTTTAGCCTGGACAGACATAGATTCCTGATGGGAATTTCAAGCTTTTTTTTTTTTTTTTTTTTTTTTTGCCAAGTTTTAATACAAAATCTCCCCTATTTCCTCCATAAGAATAAATAATTTTAAGCTTTGCTACACAAAGCAACAAAAAATATCCCAAAATGTAGGGAATTCCCTCCAACCCAGTATGGGAAGAAGTCTGGAGAACACCAGGACCACACATCCATCCAAGAACTCTCCACCTTTAATTCCAGTTATCCAGTAACAGTTATCCCAGCTCCGGGGAATGAAATCTCACTGTACTGAACCTGCTGAACGTGAACCCCCAAATCAGCTTTTCCAGCAAACTGTTCCACCACTGGGAAATCCACCTGGAAAACACAGATGGACAGGGCCAGGCTGGTCAATGGCTCAGCTGAATTCCCAGGGACGGGCTGGGCATGGAATTCCCAAGCAGCTTTAGAGCAACACTCCCTCCTTTCAGTGACTCAGCAGCGGGATGAGAGGGAAGAGATGAATCAACACAAACTAGAAAGAGGAAAAGGCACAGGAAGATCCCAAACCGGTGGATTTGGGAGTGATCCCAGAAGGATCACTGCTCCCAAGAGGAACAGCATGGAATCAACAGCTGCTTGGGACACAAAAATAATTAGGCTGAGCCTACCAAAGCCGTCCCAAGGACCAGGGAGCTCCCAGCCCCATCCAGCCTGGCCTTGGGCACTGCCAGGGATCCAGGGGCAGCCCCAGCTTCTCAGGGAATTCCATCCCAGCAGGAATTCCTTCCCAATATCCCACCCAACCATTCCAATCTGTGCATCTTTAACTCATCACCAATTTCCATGGGACAACTTGTTTTACATCAAATCTCTCCCCTTGGAGCACTAGGGGAGCTTTTCCCAGCAGAATTCCCAAGAGGAAAATGCCAGTCAGCCACTCCACTGCTGGCCTGGGAAGGATCCCGCTGCTCCCACACCTCCAGGGAATGCCAGGCAGGGAATCCACAAAGGAATTGCTGCTGCAGGAGAGGCAGCTCCTCCTGCGTGCCCTGAGCAGCTCTGCTGGATGGTTCCCACTCCTCCTCGGGGAACTCCGGTGAGAGATCCCAGCTGCTCCTTTTCCTGCCCCACAGTGAGTGCACAGTGTGGCACTGCCACAGGGAATTTCCTGCCACAGCCACAGCAGTGCCAGGAGAACAGGGAAAGAGGAGTTCCGTGCCCTTCCCAGGCATTATGGACCCGAGCTCAGGTTCTGAGAGGCACTTCTTCCCAGCTGAACCTGGTTTTAGGGAGGATCCTGGCCAGCACACCATGAACTCCAGGATCCCTGAGGCTGGAAAAGCCCCCCCAGCCCATCCAGTCCCAGCTGTGCCCAATGCCCACTGTCCCCAGCCCAGAGCCCTGAGTGCCACCTCCAGGAATTCCTGGGACACCTCCAGGGATGGGGACAGCAAAGCTGCCTGGGCAGCCCCTGCCAAGGCCTGACCCCCTTTCCATGGGGAAAAAGCCAGCCCAGGCTCAAGGATGGCACAGGGACACAGGGACAGAGCCCCTCAGCCCGGACTCCATCCCAGGAACATCCCTGGGACACCAGAGTTCCCTCTCAAGTGGCTCAAGGTATTAAATACCAGGCTCCATCCCAGGGGCAGCCACCAGAACTGAGCACCCAGCACCACAGAGCTCAGCCTCACTACTGGGAATTAATTGGTGCCTTAATGAGGAACTTCACAGGCACTGGCCAGAAATCCCCCAGTGCTGGGCTGATCCCACAGGGGAGGGGGATTCAGCCCTTTGCTCAGGTGAGACCCCACCTGCAGAGCAGCCCTGGGGCCAACAGCAGCAGCACCTGGAGCTGCTTCAGGGCTGGAGCCCCTCAGCTCCCAGGGAGCCAGGCTGGCAGAGCTGGGAATGCTCACCTGGAGAGGAGAAGGCTCCAGGGAGAGCTTCCAGCACATTGCAGGGCCTGCAGGGGCTCCAGGAGAGCTGCAGAGGGACTGGGGACAAGGCCTGCAGGGACAGCACCCAGGGAATGGCTGCCAGTGCCAGAGGGCAGCCGTGGATGGGATCTTGGCCATGAGGAATTCCTGCCTGGGCTGGAATTGCCAGAGCAGCTGGGGCTGCCCCTGCATCCCTGGCAGTGCCCCAGGCCAGGCTGGACACTGGGGCTGCAGCAGCCTGGGACACTGGGACGTGGCCCTGCCCTGGCAGGGTGGCACTGCAGAGGCTCTGGGGTCCCTGCCCACCCAGCCATGCCAAGACAAAAGGACAGGGAGATGTTCCTACCTTCAGTAGAAGTTTCTTCAAACGTGAAATCTCCTCCACGGACAGAGAAACATTTGGGTTACAGTTCCTGGAATAGACCCAGCTTCAGGAAATGGTTTTCATCCAGTGTGAATTCCTTTGCAAGCTTCCAATCCTGGAAAAGATTTTTTAAAGTTACTAATAACCACAGGTACCTGAGGGCCAAAGGCTTTTATTTTTTTCCCTAAATGAACTTTGACAGAACCATTCAGCTCAAAGGAAGATCACAGGGACTGACAGTCCTGCCAAGGAATCACCAATCAGGCCACTCAGGATCCTCCCAGTTATCCCAGTTCCCCTCCTCCTGCAGCACTGGGCAAATGTGAACTGGCCAGCCCTGCAAGTGTCCAAGGCCAGGCTGGATGAGGCTCAGAACAACCACAGACAGTGGAGGGGGATCACAGAGGAAGAGTTAAGCCTGGCTCAGCCCACGAGCTCCCCTACAACTCCAGAGCTGGGCTTTAACCAACCTCCTGAAACCCAGGAGCTCCTGGGGTGCTGTGGGATACACCCAGAGACCAACCAGCAGCAGGTCCCCACATCAAATGGAAATTAAATGTAATGTGAATATAAACATATGTCCTCATCTTCCAATCAGTGCTTACTTAACTGGAGGTACAACATTCACCCAAACCAAGGGCACTGATCTGAACAAAAACTGTTCGGGGCTTTATTTCTAAACTTTGATCCCCTTCTCCCCAGAATTTGTGCCCAAAAGTCTTTGACAGAGTCCCAGATTCAGGGAGGTTGCAAAAGCCCTCCCAGCCCAACCAGTCCCAGCTGTGTCCAATGCCCACCTTGTCCCCAGCCCAGAGCCCTGAGTGCCACCTCCAGGAATTCCTAGGACACCTCCTGGGATGGGCACTGCAAACCCCCCTGGGCAGCCCCTGCCAAGGCCTGACCCCTTCCCATGGGGAAATTGCTGCTGATTCCACCCTGAGCTGCCCTGGCCCAGCCTGAGGCCGTTCCCTCTGCTCCTGTCCCTGTTCCCTGGGGCACAGCCTGACCCCTGCCATCAGCAGGGACACCTCCAACAAGAACCTCCTCAGCAACTCTCTGCTGGGCCACAAAGACCAAGAGCTCCATAAAGTTCTGCAAACTCTGGCTGAATGGACACTGATGCTTTGGGGAGCTCACGGCTGGAGGAGCCATGGAAGAACACACGGAATTCTCATGATGCACACAAAGAACACACGGAATTCTCATGATGCACACAAGAAGCTGGCCCAGGGAGCAGTGGGGAGTGGAAGGGAGAACTTGTCTCAGTCTCAGCCGGCTTTGCATCCCACAGCCACAGAGTGCTGGGATGGGCTGGGTGGGCAGGGACCCCAGAGCCCCTGCAGTGCCACCCTGCCATGGCAGGGCCACCTGCCAGTGTCCCAGGCTGCTCCAGCCCCAGTGTCCAGCCTGGCCTGGGGCACTGCCAGGGATGCAGGGGCAGCCCCAGCTGCTCTGGGCACCTGTGCCAGGCCCTGCCCGCCCTGCCAGGCAGGAATTTGTTCCCAAGATCCAACCCGAGCCTGTCTCCATCAGTTCTCACGGCACTGCACGCCCCTGCAGAGCCAGGACAGCGAGGATCCAGCCTGGCCCACCCCAGCGAGCCCCGAGCCCCGGCACAGCCTCCTGGAACGGCTCTGGAGGCCCCGGGACAGCCCGGACCCTGCCAGCACTACTGCCACCCCGTGTCACTGCCGTGTCACCACAGCCAGCGCTCCCTGTCACTGCCGTGTCACTGCCGTGTCACCACAGCCAGCGCTCCCTGTCACTGCCGTGTCACTGCCATGTCACCACAGCAGCACTCCCTGTCACTGCCATGTCACCACAGCCAGCACTCGCTGTCACTGCCGTGTCACTGCCATGTCACCACAGCCAGCACTCCCTGCCACCCCGTGTCACTGCTGTGTCACCACAGCCAGCACTCCAGCCACCCCATGTCACTGTCATGTCACCACAGCAGCACTCCCTGTCACTGCCATGTCACCACAGCCAGCATTCCTGCCACCATCCTGTGTCACTGCTGTGTCACCACAGCCAGCGCTCCTGCCACCTCTCCATGTCACTGCCATGTCACCACAGCCAGCATTCCTGCCACCATCCTGTGTCACTGCTGTGTCACCACAGCCAGCGCTCCTGCCACCTCTCCATGTCACTGCCATGTCACCACAGCCAGCGGTCCTGCCACCCCGTGTCACTGCCGTGTCACCACAGCCAGCGCTCCTGCCACCACCCTGTGTCACTGCCATGTCACCACAGCCAGCGCCCCTGCCACCTCCCCATGTCACTGCCGTGTCACCACAGCCAGCGCTCCTGCCACAGCTTTGTCACCAGGACACATCTGCCGGCCAAGGGACACGCCTGGTGACAGCAGCAGCTGCTGGGGTGGTTACAGCTGCTGGTGGTGACAGTTCCCTCCCAGCCAGCCCCCGTCCCACGGCAGCCACACCCCGCGGAGCTGGCAGGAGCGACAGGGCAGCAGGGACGGAGCCGTGTCCCCCTCGGGAGCCAGCGCTGGCCAAACGCCACAGAACCCACCCCCGGTTTAGGGGGAGACCCAAAGGAGGCCACGAGGCCGCTGATCTGCAGCTCCTTCCGCGGGACAGCGGCTGGCCCCAAACACCCCAAATACGCACAGAGAGCTGCGGCTGTCCTTGGAGACACGGCCCAAAAAATCTGAGCACACTGAAAATATCCCCCAAGAGTGCCAGTCCATTTTGTATAAATCAGGGGACCATGGAATGGTTTGGGTGGGAAGGACCTGAAAGCTCACCCAGAGCCAGCCCTGCCATGGCAGGGACACCTTCCACTGTGCCAGGGTGTCCCAAGCCCCAGGGTGCAGCCTGGCCTGGGACACTGCCAGGGATGCAGGGACCAGAGGTTTCAGGGATATGGTTCAGCTCCAAGCACACAAATGAAACCAAAGTGTGTTGCAGCTTTTCCACACGTCTGTGTGCCAATACCCCGTGAACAGAGCCCACCTTCCCCACCTTGGCCACACCTTGCATGCCTTAGGACACATGGGCCCAAGATACTCCACAGGAATATGGAATGGAATCCACTTTCCACGGAATCCACTCAGGCAAGTAAGGAAAACTCGATCCTGAGCAGGCTAAAACCCACTAAAAACCTCTCCAGTGCCTTTGGAAAAGCATTTACACATTAGCAAGTCATGAACAACTGTTCAATATATCCCAGCTCCCGTCCCAAGCTCTCCTCAGGGAACTTCCACCTGGAGCAGCGCTGCTGGAGGATCCGCAGAGCCCAGGAGGAGCAGAGCCGCTGTTCCTGCGGCTGCTCCTGCGAGAACAAGTGCCGGGGTGTGAAACACATCCTGTGTGTGTAACACATCCCTGCTGGGCGTGGGGTCACAGCTGATCCCAGAGCCTGCACCAGGACCCCTGAGCCCAACCAGCAGAGCCTGCATCCTTCCCTGCGCCCCTCTGCTTAAGGGAGCCGGGAATTCAACACCCAGCACGCGGATGGAAGCACAGAACTGGCCGCAGACTCATGGAGTCATGGAATATCCTGAGCTGGAGGGGAGCCACGGGGATCACCTGCACAGACCGCTCAGATCCCATCCCTGGGAGCGCTGTCCAAACCCTCCTGGAGCTCTGGCAGCCCCGGGGCCAGGACCATGCCCTGCTCAGTGCCCAACATCCCCTGGGGAACAACCTGTTCCGGGGAACCCCCTGGCCAGGGGCTCCTCCTGCTCTGTGCCTGCTGCTCCAGGGAACCCGGGAGAAGGGATGCACAGGGGCTGGAACACCCATTCCCAGGGAGAAGGGATGCACAGGGGCTGGAACACCCATTCCCTGGGAGAAGGGATGCACAGGGGCTGGAACACCCATTCCCAGGGAGAAGGGATGCACAGGGACTGGAACACCCATTCCCCAGGGAGAAGGGATGCACAGGGACTGGAACACCCATTCCCTGGGGAGAAGGGATGCACAGGGGCTGGAACACCCATTCCCTGGGGAGAAGGGATGCACAGGGGCTGGAACACCCATTCCCTGGGAGAAGGGATGCACAGGGGCTGCAGTGCCATTCCCCAGGGAGAAGGGATGCACAGGGGCTGCAGTGCCCATTCCCCAGGGAGAAGGGATGCACAGAGGCTGGAACACCCATTCCCCAGGGAGAAGGGATGCACAGGGGCTGCAGTGCCCATTCCCCAGGGAGAAGGGATGCACAGGGGCTGCAGTGCCCATTCCCCAGGGAGAAGGGATGCACAGGGGCTGGAACACCCATTCCCTGGGAGAAGGGATGCACAGGGCCTGGAACACCCATTCCCCGGGGAGAAGGGATGCACAGGGGCTGCAGTGCCCATTCCCCGAGGTGAATCCATACCCACTACTGCTCTGAGCCAACTACAAGGAAAAGGTTCTTTGCCTGCAAAAGGAACTGGAAAAGGATGAGGAGACTCAGGAATGCCTCAATAAAAACAATCAAAATGTCCATTTAACCCTTAAACACGAGCCTCACAAGAGGAACAGAATTCCTGCCTTTCCCATCCGTCCCATGGCACATCCCAGGAGGCAGCAGTGGGATGGGAGCATTTGGAAAAGGACAGGCACATACAAAATCCAGCTATTTTTAACAAAATTTCAAGCCTTCCCACTGCCTCAGTTACTTGATCATGGTTGATCAGAACTATCAGCCCAGATGAGCTAAATTCAACCTTTTATGTAAGTCAGAACTTCCCTCAAGGTTCCACTGATAAAGGAAGAGTTTGAGCAGTTGGAATTAAGGAAAAGCAGCATTTCCCTGGGTACCTGCACTGCTGACAGGAGAATGGAACAACCACAAACTATTCCCTAATCACGTCCACGCACATGAATTTTGGGATTTATTCAGCCTCTTCCCACCTGCTTTAAGAGCAGCCCCAACAAAATCCCAGGATCCCTGAGGTTGAGAAAGCCCTCCCAGCCCATCCAGTCCCAGCTGTGCCCGATGCCCATCTTGTCCCCAGCCCAGAGCCCTGAGTGCCACCTCCAGGAATTCCTGGAACACCTCCAGGGATGAGCACTGCAAAGCTCCCTGGGCAGCCCCTGCCAGGGCTAAATACACTGAAAGGGAAAAAAATAATCCCAGCCTGAAACAGCTGGACTTTCCAGCTTCTTCTCTCCAGCAGAAGTGAGCGATGCAAAGACTGGGAAAAATGGTCCAGGGGTTTTCCCATTTTTGGGGTTTTATACCATCAACACCTGCATCGATTTTCTGAACTTGGGGTTTTATGACACATTCAGCTCCCCCCTAACCCTCCTTGTCTCTGCCAGGAATTCGGGGATTAAAGGGTGGAAGAGCTGTAAAACCATCCAGGCACCGCCCCAATGCTCAGCCAGAACGGCCAAGTGACCACCAACACCAACTGACCAAGATGGTCCCTCCAGACAGTCCTGGTTAGTACTAACCACACACTCCTGCAGCCCGTGCCTGACTCCGTACAGGTCACTGGGACAGGCTCTGGTCTCTGCTGCTTCCCCACTTCCAGTAAATAAATAAATAAATACGTACATAAAGATCCTTGCACCAACTCCTCTGAACCTCAACCCTAATACAGGAATGGAAATACTCCCAGAGGCACTGGTTCTAACAGGAAATAAACAACAGCTGAGACACACTGCTGGACAGAGCCCAGGGAGCTGCTCCAGGGCTGGAGCCAGGCTGGAGAGCTGGGGCTGCTCACCTGGAGAGGAGAAGGCTCCAGGCAGAGCTCCGAGCCCCGGGCAGGGCCTGCAGGGGCTCCAGGAGAGCTGCAGAGGGACTGGGGACAAGGATGGAGGGACAGGACAAGGGGGTACCCATGGGCAGGGACACCTCCCAGTGTCCAGCCTGGCCTGGGGCACTGCCAGGGATGCAGGGGCAGCCCCAGCTGCTCTGGCAATTCCAGCCCAGCCAGGAATTCCTCATTGCCAAGATCCCATCCATGGCTGCCCTCTGGCAGTTTTCTGGAGTTCCCTGTGTCCATCCCCACAGAGGAGCAGCCAGCCCACCCCTGTCTGCCCGAACGCTGCCAGCTGCTCCCAGCCCCAGCTCATCCCTAAATCCACTCCTGGCAAACATCACTTCAGCTCTTCCTTCATCGACTCGGGGTCAGAGCAACAGCAAATTTCTTTTCCTCTGCATGTGGACATTTGGAAAGCGATATGCAAATCATGAGATCCCTGGAATGACCCCGGTAACTGGAGAAGCCACCAAGCCCAGTTACTATTTTAAACTCTTGGCCAAGCTCTGGGAATCTTCCACAGGAGCTGATCCAGCACACAACCAGCACCTTGTGCTGCCAGAGCCTGCTCCAAATCTTTTCAAATCTCCATGGAGCTGTGCCAGGGGAGGGACAGCATGGACACCAGCAAAGGCTCTTTCCCGAGGGAGCTGGCACTGCCCAGGCTCCCCAGGGAACGGGCACGGCCCCAGAGCTCCAGGAGCGTTTGGACAGCGCTCCAGGGATGCCCGGGCTGGGCTTGCTGGGGTGTCTGTGCAGGGCCAGGAGCTGGATCTGGGGTCCCTGTGGGCCCTGCCCGCTCAGGAGATCCCATGGCTCTGTGATTCCAGGTACACCACAGGATGGATGTGCAGCTGCTGTGGTTTTCCAGTCAGACACTTAAACCACAGCCGGTCCCTCCCCAAGGTCAGGCAGCCCTGGATGAGGAAACACAGCCCAGGACTTCCCAGTGCAGTTACTGCTGGCAATGAGCTGCCCACGCCTGCGAGCAGAGGGGCTGTTGCTGTCATTGTTGTTGTTGTTATTACTATTGTTATGGTTATCCCAGCTCAATGGTGCCTGGGAAGAAGCTGGAGCCTGCAGTGCATCACCTGCAGGGAGATGGAGGGTGCCCAGGTGTCCCACTGCTGCCTGGTGACTCCCAGGGCAGGGCCAGGTCACTCCCAGCCCTTTCCCACCCCCTGCCACACAGCTCTGCCTCCCTGCCCAGCTGGATCCATCCCCAGACCTGTCAGGCACTCCCAGGAAAGCAGGCGAGGAGCGGCGCCAGGCTCATCCAGAACACTCCACTGCCACCTCACAACAACTTACACTCGCCAGTATTTTTATCCCTAACTCTTCCCAGGAAATTGGATCATTTGGGTTATCAACAACTGCACAGTTTCACTTCCCTAAAAAGGACCCAACTTTCCTTGAGAGAGAAGCAAACACAGTCCAGAATTCAGAGCACCCTGCAGATGTCTCAGGTCAGCCCTGACGGGGCTGCAGGCACATCTCAGAGTCCTCCTCCTGTGAGTGCTGGACAAGGGAGACAGAAAGCCACCATCCTGCAGGAATTCAGCAGCAATCTCCCCATGGAAAGGGGGTCAGGCCTTGGCAGGGGCTGCCCAGGAAGCTTTGGAGCTCCCATCCCTGGAGGTGTCCCCGGAATTCCTGGAGGTGGCACCCAGGGCTCTGGGCCGGGGACAGTGGGCATTGGGCACAGCCTGGACTCAGCGGTCCCAGAGGGCTTTTCCAGCCTCAGTATTCCTGAGATTCTGGGATTCAGGCTGCCAGGGGAACAGAATCATGAGCTACTCAGTTATTTCAGAGCTCTCTCAACCTCCTCAGGCTCCCACCCCAGACTCTGAGGAACACACTCTGTCTCTGCTTCCAAGATGGAATGGTTCCCATATTCATCTTTAACACAGCAAAGGCTGAGTCCAAGACCTTTGCGGATTTCTCTTCAGAGGAATGGTGGAGGCAGCAAGGATGGTGAGAAACTCCAAAGGAGGAAAGGAAATGCTTCCCACTAAAATCCTGGAGCTCAAGGCCAGGCTGGATGGGGCTTGGAGCAGCCTGGGACAGTGGCAGGTGTCCCTGCCATGGCAGGGTGGCACTGCAGGGGCTCTGAGGTCCCTGCCCACCCACAGCAGTCTGGGATTCCATGATTCCATGAACTCAGCCCCTCTGTTCTCAAATTACACCTGCCAGGAGCCCATCCCGTGCCAGCCATGAGGAGCAGCCAAGGGACAGAACCTGCGGAAGGTTCACCCCCAGGGGCAGCTCTGGGACACCCTCCCAGGCAGCAGCACAAAATTAAAACAGCTCCTCTGACATCAGGATTTTACAGAGCTCCATTCTCATTCAGCACCTTTCCCTTGGCTCCCTGCCTGTCTCCTTTGCTCGATTCTTTTTGGAATCCCTGACTGAAGGCAAAGCAGGACGCACCGGAGGCCTTGAGGCAGTGATCCCAACTCACTGGGGGCTCCTCATTGCCACACACCCCCAAAGAGGAGTTTCAGCTCCCTGAGACATTCCCTGGCCCAAGCTCCTCATTGAAAACCACTTGGATACACTTAAAATTCACAGATAAAATTTCAATGAAAATATTTCACCAGTTTGCCAAGAATCTCCTTTTGTTTTCCCCTTGTGAGCTATGAACATGAATTTCTTCATTATTTCTTAAGATCTGACAAATTAAAGAGATCTCTTGCATTTGCAGAATCACAAAACCCTGGCACCATTAAGGTTGGAAAAGCCTTCCAAAGCCATCCAGTCCAGGGATGGGGACTCCAAAGATCCCTGGGCAGCAGTGCCAGGGCTGCACAGCCCTTCCCAGGAGGAATTTCCCCAATCCCCCCTGACCCTCCCCTGGCCCAGCCTGAGGCCGTTCCCTCTCCTCCTGTCCCTGTTCCCTGGGCACAGCCCGACCCCCCCGGCTGTCCCCTCCTGGCAGGGACTTGTGCAGAGCCACAAGGGCCCCCTGAGCCTCCTCTGCTCCAGGCTCAGCCCCTGCCCAGCTCCCCCAGCCCTGCCGGGGCTCCATTCCCAGCTCCAGCCCCTCGGGGCTCTCCTGGCACGAGGGGCCCGCAGCTGCCCCCAGGGTCCCAGGGGGTGCCTCAGCAGGGCCAGCACAGGGGACAGTCCCTGCCCTGGGGCCGTGCCCACCCTGGGGCTGCCACAGCCCGGGGCCCCTCGGCCTCCTGCCCCCCTGGCCACCCTGGGCTCATGCCCAGCCCTGGCACAGCACCCCCAGGGCCTTTCCCAGCTTGCCAGCCCCCCTGCCCCAGCCTGGAGCGCTCCAGGGGCTTGGGCTGACCCCAGGGCAGCACCTGGCACCTGGCCTGGCTGAACCTCACCCTGCTGGCCTCAGCCGACGGATCCAGCCTGTCCCCATCCCCCTGCAGAGCTCCCACCTCCCACCCAGCTCAGTGCCACCTGGCGTTCCCAGGCCAGCAGCAGGAAACCACTGGCACAGTGGGATGCTGCTCTGCATGGAAAGGGGCTGTGCTGGGCTTGTTCTGTAACAAAAAACTGCCCTGGCAATAAACCCTTGAAAGTCTCTGTGTCGGACAAATGTACATCCAAAATGAAGAGCTCCTTGTAATCCTTCCTGGTTCTGAAGCTCCCAAAGAAAGAGATGATATCAGGAGCACTTTGTTTTGATCATCAACCTTATCCTCACCCAGTATCTCGTTAAGCAGCCTCCTAATTGCTGCCCTACCCCATGCTAAAGACAGAATTTGCACAGCTTCTTGATTTAAATGTTACTTTTTAAATTAACTGCTCCACACCCAGACACGAAGAAACCGAAACCGCAGCACTTCAAAAGCTGCAGGAAAAAGCTGCAGAAAAGGATCCCAAATGCTCCGGGAACAGAACAGCACAAAAAAGGCCTTTTTTACCAGCTCAGCGCACATGGAGCTCAATATATCCTTAAAATTCACCCCTGTGTGCTGCTGGGCTCACATCAGCTCTGAGGGCACAGGAATCTCCCAGTCTGTGATCTGTATTTCAGCAATAATTCAGCAGGATTGGTTTTTCCAGCTGCTCCTGTGCGCTGACCCCACGGAAGCAACACCAGTCCCAAGGAACCCCAGGGGGACTCGGGGCTTCCCATTAAACATTAACCTCTGAGTGTGAGATTTGCAACTGCATTTGAATATTAAACCAGCAAAACAAAGTCCTGGGCTGCTCGAAGCGCTGATTTCCATCCCCTGCACGACTCCAGGCTCCTCCCTCTCGGCCTGCCTGGGTCACTTTGATGCTGCTCAGGGCCGGTTCCTCTGTCTGCTCTAAGCAACAAGTGACATTTCCTCCCGGGTCACCACAGCTCAGCCCCACAGAAATCCCTGCTCGTGACCAGACTGGGATCTCAGAGCAGGGTGCTGGTTTTTACTGGGGCGCACAAGCAGCGCTTCACAGAAATCCTGCTTTGCCCTCCCGTGGGCCTTGGAGGTTTTCATCTCTGCTGCCCACACAGACTAAGGCGATGATGTTACAGAAGACACCTCTTTGTACTCACACTGAGGGCCAGCATTTGCAAACTGAGATTTCCTGCTGCACCCCACGGGGAGATCAAGGGCTGCCCGTTCCACAGACGCCTATTTGATCAGCACACGGCCTCAAGTGAGCCAGCGAAACAACTGCTGTGCTCCTTTCCTGGTCCTTCATCGCAGTTCAAAGCTCCCAAGGTGAGTTTGTGGCTGTACCTGCACCAGAGCAGCCCAGCCCGTCACACGCTGCAGCTCCTACCAGAATATTCCAACGCTCCTCCACCCAGCGGACCCAGAACCCAGGCCCCAGTGAAGCAGAGCCCTCGAACAGGACACCACATAAATGCCTTTTCATTCCCTCAAGCTCTCAGGGCATTACAGACACACTCCGTGCAAAGTTCAAGAAGTTTTGCAGTTAAAATAAATAAAGACTCTTCAGAAGGAGCTCAGAATGGCTGAGGTTGGAAAAGAGCATCCAGTCCCAGCTGTGCCCAGTGCCCACCTTGTCCCAGCCCAGAGCTCTGAGTGCCACCTCCAGGAATTCCTGGGACACCTCCAGGGATGGGCACCCCAAAGCTCCCTGGGCAGCCCCTGCCAAGGCCTGACCCCCTTTCCATGGGGAAATTCCTCCCTCTTTACCCAATTCCTCGGAACTGGGTGAAACATCTTTCCCAGGACAAGGCACCACCAGGCTTTCTCCCCTCATGGCACCACTTAACCTCTATTTGTGAGCCAGGCTTCACCCACCATAAAACATCCCAAAGGGAAAACAGTCCCTGGGAACTCTCAGACCCACCCTGAGGAGCTCCGTGGGTTTTACCCGGACAAAGAAACACCAAAGCTCAACCTGCTCTGGGAATCCCAAACCAGCAGGACACACTCCTGATCGGAGGCCACGGCTTGCTGGGTATTAAAAAACGAGTTTCCTTTGCCATGCAGTACCAGCAGCAGAAAAATAACCAGCTGGATCACTCCCCCAAACTGTTCCAGCACTGCTGCAGGAGTGTCTGAGCAGGGAGGGGGGCAGGGAATGAGGAAGGATGGAGCAGCAGGAAGGGGACAGCATTCCAGCTGAAATGTCCATCCAACTGAGGCTTGGAGCACTAATCCAAGGAGTCACTCACACTGTGCCTGAATTCCCTCAGTCCTAACCAAAACCACTAAAAAGCCCATGGAATCTGTAGGGTGAGCGTTTCAAAAGACTGAAAAGGATGACATTTGTTTTTCCAAGCTTAATAAAGAATCCTAGAGATTGGATCAACATTGGGAAAATATCTGAACATCCACCTTGCACAGATGATCAGCAATAGTTCTCTTGATCATGGAAGCATGGAGTCCTCTGGGACAGTGAAGGTGTCCCTGCCCTTGAGAGGCTTTAAGGCCCCAAACCATCCTGGGATCCCATGATTCCCCCCAGGACTCTGAATGGGCCAACCCACAGGAATTGCAGCCATTTCCTCAGCAGGAATTGCCCCCGAAGCACCAAAACCTAAACCCAGCAGAGCACTGCTCCTTCAGCCAGGGCCCTGGAGATCCTCCTGCTTCCCCCAGCACTGGCCCTGGGGTTGGCTGCTGGTGATCCCACCTGCTTTTCCCAAAATAACACATTCCTGCCCAGGGCACTGTCCACAGCTCCACACAAACTGGGATTACACAACAGGATTTTCCCCACACGGCCAAAGTCTCCCGTGCCCACCAGGTGATCCTGTCTCACTTCACTGCTCCTCAGAAAACTCCAGCACAGACCCAAACCCCAAGGATACACTCAATACTTCCCCTTGCTTTTCTCTTCTAAAACTGAAAATAACTCAACAGCTTTGTTCTTGGGAACTGCACTGCTTCATTTCAGCATCCCAGGTATTTGAGAAAACAGCACAAAGAAGCTCCAAGAATCTCGGGATCCCTGAGGCTGGAAAAGCCCTCCCAGCCCATGGAGTCCCAGCTGTGACCGATGCCCACCTTGTCCCCAGCCCAGAGCCCTGAGTGCCACCTCCAGGAATTCCTGGGACGCCTCCAGGGATGGGGACAGCAAACCTCCCTGGGCAGCCCCAGTCAAGGCCTGAGCACCCTTTCCATAAAGAAATTGCTGATGCCCAAAATTCACCTGTCAAAAAGGAAGTGGCCATTTTTTTCCTGCAAGACACAACATTCCTCAGCAGAGCTGCTGCTGGAAATGGAGGGCAAAGCAGGAGCAGGGAGGCCATGGGCACACTGGAAGCACTCCCCACATTGACAGCACTGCCCTGCACCAGTTATTTCATCTGCCAGAACAAAAGTGACAGAAGGGAAGGAAAACAGAAGGCCTGAAACCGCCTCTTTTGTAAGAGGAAGTTACAGTGTAACAGCCATGAAATCGGCTGTGCAGTCCCTGCTGGCACCACATCCCAAACCCCACACCAACACCGGGCACCCTAAAGCCCCTTACAGCTTTTGGAAACTCCTGTGCTGCCTCATCCTCGAGTTTCCAGAGCCCTCAGGCACACACAGCAGTCTGGCACCAGCCATAATTAAACAAACTTCCTCTAAAGCAGAAAGAAAAAACTCAGCAAAATATTGATAAACTTCTTCTGAGCTGTGGGTCCCCCCCATGCCAGGCACTGAAGAAGGTGGGGGAACCCTGTCCTCTGCTTGGAGGACCCCAGAGCCCCTGCAGTGCCACCATGGGCAGGGCCACCTGCCAGTGTCCCAGGCTGCTGCAGCCCCAGTGTCCAGCCTGGCCTGGGGCACTGCCAGGGATGCAGGGGCAGCCCCAGCTGCTCTGGGCACCTGTGCCAGGGCCTGCCCGCCCTCCCAGGCAGGAATTTGTTCCTAATATCCAATCTAAAGCAATCCACCCCTGCCCTCTGGCAGTGAAGCCACTCCCTGTGTCCTGGCACTCCAGGGCTGATTCAGGGTCTCTCTCTGGCTCTCTTGGATCCCTCCAGGTCCTGGAAGGTGCTGTGAGGTCTCCACACGACCTTCCCTTCCCCAGGCGCAACACTCCCAACTCTCCCAGGCTGTGTCTGGAGGTGCTCCAGTCTCTGTATGAACGTGCTGGGCTCCTCTGGACCTGCTCCAGCAGCTCCACGTCCTCCTGACGCCAGGAGCAGCAGAGCTGTGCCCTGGGCTCCTCGCAGAACTGAAAACCAGCTGTGCTGGGCATGTGCACAACAACAACTCTGATTTGGTTCAGTGCTTTGGCCCTAGAGCGATCTCCATGGTTCTGAACCCCTCCCTGCTTCCAGCAGCAAGCTCATCCACCTGCTGTGGACAGGGAGAAGCTCCCCAGCAGAGCTCAGGGTTTGGACACGGCAAACACCAGCGTCTCACAACCACGGAATCGCTTAGGCTGGAAAAGCTGCTGGGGAGCAGCCAGCCCAATCCCTTGTGCCGAGCAGCTCCCAGGCTGCCTAACCCAGGGGAGGAGGTCCCTGTCCCTGTCCCAGCCCTGCAGGTGTCCCCTGCCAGGCTGGGTCTCAGCCGAGGTGCAGCTATTCACGCTGAGGATGACTGATGCCAGTCAGTCACACAGATTCCCCGGGCAGCAGAGGAACGAGCGCTTCTCCAGCACTACTCAGCTATTTCAGAGCCCCGCAGACAGGGAACGAGCACCTGGCTCCTCCACTGACTGAAAAAGAACCCTGAACCGCTGAACCGCTACCTCAGGAAGAGGGATGTACATCACAGAGGTGGGAACTCTGGGAGAGGCTCCAGCCTCTGGAAAGCCAAGGCAAAGTAGGAAACACATTGCTGGGGGAGGGGAAATACTCAGAAAGTCATGGAAGAAAAATTAGGATATACCATGGACAGTACAACATCAAATAATGCTACAGTAAATCAGGGAACCATAGAATGGTTTGGGTGGGAAGGGACTTTAAAGACCATCTCATTCCAACCATGGCAGGCAACAAGGACTAGGAGAATTCAGAAGAAGTAAATAACAACTGAGCATAAAGAAAAACAACCTCCCGAATGAAAAATAAAAAGGAAACAAGCTGCAGAGCTAAGCAGAAAAAACATCCTTTGGTGTTTTCCAATTTGCTAAATGGTGCAGACTGAGCACCTGCTCAGCAGGAAAGGGGTGTCCTGGCTCAGGGCTCTCAGGATAACCTGGATATTCCATTCCCTGGGCTGAGCGTGACTTAACCTAACACAGAATCACGGCTGCTGTCAACACCACCGCAGCCCCACTGCTGCAACCCCGCCACATTCCAGCCCCACACTGCAACTGCCCGGGAACTTCCAGCAGTGGGACTCACGTTCAGTGAAACAGAAGCGCAGAGTCCTGGCATGGCTGGGTGGGCAGGGACCCAGAGCCCCTGCAGTGCCACCCTGCCATGGCAGGGCCACCTGCCAGTGTCCCAGGCTGCTGCAGCCCCAGTGTCCAGCCTGGCCTGGGGCACTGCCAGGGATGCAGGGGCAGCCCCAGCTGCTCTGGCAATTCCAGCCCAGCCAGGAATTCCTCATTGCCAAGATCCCATCCATGGCTGCCCTCTGGCACTGGCAGCCATTCCCTGTGTGCTGTCCCTGCAGGCCTTGTCCCCAGTCCCTCTGCAGCTCTCCTGGAGCCCCTGCAGGCCCTGCCAGGGGCTCGGAGCTCTGCCTGGAGCCTTCTCCTCTCCAGGTGAATGTTCCCAGCTCTCCTGGCCTGGCTGCAGAGCAGAGGGGCTCCAGCACCTCCATGGCCTCTCTGGGTTCACTCCAGCAGCTCCAGGTCCCTCTGCTGTCAGGAGCTGCAGGCTCTCAGAGGCAGCAGCAGAAGTTCCCAGGAAGGGGAGGTGTCCGAGTCCTGCTCCCCGTGAGCCCAGCACCGGCACAGCCACACCAGGAACACGTTGCACATGACGCTGCCAGTGCCATCCAACCACGCCCCGGTTAAATCCCCAGGACAGCCCCGGCCCTGTCACTCTGCTCCTTCCTGGGTCCCACGTTCCCGTGCCGTCCCTGGTGCTGCTCCAGCTGCGGGGCTCCCGGCGCTGGCCCCGCGCCCGCGGCTCTGCCGCTGCCATCCCGCACGGACGCGGTGCCAGCGCAGGGCAGCCTGGCCTCCTGCCCGCTCCTGGCGCGGCGCAACCCTGCCCTTCGTCCTCTGCCTCGGGGACACGGGGACAGTTTGCAACCTGTGAGCTCACAGGCTCAATTATCCTTCTCAAAGAAAAGAAATCCATCTTAACATAAAAGAATTCAATTAAACGGCGTCCCGGGGGATGTGCCGAGGGAAGAGAACACAAATAAACAGCTAAGGAAACACAACCTTCTCATCCCAGCCCGCTGCACAGCCAAGCAAGGAGCTGGAACGAGCCACAGCCTGTGCAGGGCTACGAGAAGGGAAGGAAAGGAAGAGACTGCCACATGGAAGAAAACCCAAATGTCACAGCAGAGCCACTGGTGTTCTCCGAGGTGTGACAGAACTCAGTCCTCACAAGCAATCGAAGGCAAAACTGAAACTGAAGCAGCTTCTTGCGCTCTATTTCCTTCTTCCTTCCTGTGGCTGCAGCAGCCAGACCATCCCCACTCCTGCAGGTTTGTGCCTCTCCCAGTGCCGGGCTCTGCTCTGCTGCCGCTGCTCCGAAAGCTGCCCAGGGAAATCAGAAGCAAAGTGACTGGAGTCATCAGTGTCACTCCAGGCCACAGAGCTCTGAGCAGCAGCAAACTGCAGGACTGAAATCCCACTGCAAGCCCAGTTTCCCAGCACAGGAACCCCGAAGTGCAGCGGGGCCCTGGCAGACCCACACCCACCCTGCACTGAGCAGTCCTGATGTTTGGGAAGTTTCCCTGCAAAGCCAAAGTTCCACCTGGCTCCAGCTCAGGCCCAGCTCCTTTCAGCACCTTCCCAGGTGACCTGGATGCAGCTTGAGGGGACAGCAAGGAAGTCTGCAGATGGTACAAAACTGGGAGGGGCTGCTGCCTCCCCTGAGGCAGAGAGGCCCCGCAGAGACCTGGACAAATCTGAGGGCTGGCAATCACCAGCAGTGCGAGGTTTAGCACAGGCAGTGCTGGATCCTGCAGCTGGGCCGGGGCAGCCCTGGATGCACCCACAGGCTGGGATGGGGGGCTGGAGAGTGGCTCTGGGAAGGAACCTGGTCCTGGTGGATGGCAAGGGGGATCTGAGTCAGCTGTGCCCTGGTGCCAGGAGGGACATCAGGGACAGCAGCAAGGGAGAGGATTGTCCTGCTCTGCGCTGGGGAGGCCTCACCTCCAGCCTGGGATTGGGCACCTCAACATACAAAACAACTGAAGCTCTTGGGGAGCATCCAAAGGAGGGACATGGGGATAGGAAGGGTCTGGAGGGGCCACACGAGGAGCGGCTGAGGGCACTTGGAATGTCCAGCTGGAGGAGACTGAGCTCAGACCTCCCCAGGGGCTGCAGCCTCATCCCGAGGGGCAGCTCCCGTCTCTGCTCTGGTGACCAGTTACAGCACCCAGGGAACGGCTGGAGCTGTGCCAGGGAGGGTCAGGCTGGAAAGCAGGGACGGTTCTGCCCCAGAGGGTGCTGGCACTGCCCAGGCTCCCCAGGGAAGAGGCACGGCCAGAGGCTGCCAGAGCTCCCCTCCCTGGGATTGCTGGGGTGTCTGTGCAGGGCCAGGAGCTGGATCTGTGATCCCTGTGCTCCCTTCCAGCTCAGGAGATTCTGTGGAAAGCTGTGCCAGAGAAGCTTTTCACTCTGCCCCGGCCAGGGAAGAGCTCTGAGCTCTGAGCTCTGCCTGCCCCCAGTGACTCCCTGCCCTTTGCCATTTCACCAGAAGGTTTTCTTCTCATGCCTCCCAGCTTCCCCTCTTGCCCAGATGACCCCGGTGTCCTCAGGCACCCCAGGCTGACTCCAGGGGAAGGAATGGGGTGTGTGGGTACCGTGACAGCGGGGACGGCCACCCCCAGAGCGCTCGCGGCTCTCGGTAACAGGTGGACACAGCAAAGGGAGACTGAGAAGGACAGCGAGGAGCAAGCCCAGCCCAGCAGCTGCAGAGCTGCCAGCTCAGGCTGAGGAGCTGCACTTCCTCCTGACATCACCTCACCTCGCTGTGGTGACAGCCCCCGGTCACGGCTCGGTGCCACGTGGGGTTTGGTTTAAAGGCACCCCTGACAAAAATGACAATTTTGGTCAGGCTTCAGGCCCTGCGGACGTTTATTACTGTCACTCTCGAGGTGCCTCTGCTCCATCTGGGACTAACAGGCACTGAAAAACACAAAGATGGAACTTCCCACTTCCACACCTCATCCAACAGCAATATGTGTGGCACTCAAATTCCACCTAAATCTGAGCCTTTTTCGTCTGATATTTTCAAGCTTGGCTGCAAAAGCTTCATTTCCTGAGATAACTGATACTTATTTGCCCAAGTTTCCCTCCAAACCAGAGTTAAGGTACGGGTAAAAATAGTCCAGGCAGTGATAATAATGTCAATATTGGTTATTGCAGTGCTGGCGGCTGGGGAGGATCAAAACAAGGAGCAGGGAAGTCCATCAGGAGTGAGGGAGGATGGTGGGATGAACAGGGAGCAGAGAGGGAAAAAGAAAAGCTCAACAGAGAAACACAGCAGCAGCCAGGAAAGACAACACACTCCTGCTTCCAATAATATTGAATCAAAGGAGACACTTAAGAGCCTTTGTTGCTACTCCTGGTCACACAGAGGCCACATTCCTTCCCTGAGCCTTCCATAAACCCCCGACATCTGTGGATTTTCCGTGAAAAGGAGGTAAAACCACTGCAGCCCGTAAGTGTGACTGGGAGCGGGGCTGTGTTCCCTATCAATAGGGCCAGGAGTGAGGGACTGCTGCTCCCGGCCGAGGCTCCGTGTCTGACAGCCCGGCCCCAGCACTGCCGTCACTCATTAACTCACTCTATTAACTCCTCAATTAGTTCTTCAGGAATTCTGCATCCAGCAAAACAAGACCTCCCACAAACCTTCCTCCCCGTAAAGTTCTCTGAAGTTCTGTCAACCTGGCACAGGGTCCCGGGGAACGGGCAGGGCCCCGAGGCTGCTGGAGCTCCAGGAGCGCTCGGACAACACTCCCAGGGATGCACAGGGTGGGATTCGGGGGGGTCCCGGGCAGGGCCAGGGGCTGGACTGGATGATCCCTGTGGGTCCCTTCCAACTCAGGATATTCCTTGATCCTACGACCAAAGCACCCAGCTCCTCCTTTGCTCTCAGCTCACCGACCTCACCCCTTTCTCCCGCACCATTTGCACCCAAATTTCCCAGTTATTCTTGTTCTACTCCTGTTCCAAACCTAAGATTTACTCCAACAGGAGTCTCTCCTATTTCCTGGCATTCCAGTTTGCCCATTTTTAGGGAGAGCTGCAGCTCCTGCCCTTCAGGCACTCTGACTCGCAGCCCCTGTTAAACCGTGCTGCTGGATGACTTCCACGGAGTCACGATCCCGAGCACAGAAGCCACGGCTGCTCCGCCTGCACCCCTGGCTGGCAGCAAGGAGAGAGGACAGCTCATCCCTCTGCTCCCAGCCCCGGGCTCCCCCAGACTCTGCTGAGCAGGGACAGCACCCAGGGAAGGGCTGAGCTGTGCCAGGGGAGGGACAGCATGGACACCAGCAAAGGCTCTTTCCCGAGGGAGCTGGCACTGCCCAGGCTCCCCAGGGAACGGGCACGGCCCCAGAGCTCCAGGAGCGTTTGGACAGCGCTCCAGGGATGCCCGGGCTGGGCTTGCTGGGGTGTCTGTGCAGGGCCAGGAGCTGGATCTGGGGTCCCTGTGGGCCCTGCCCGCTCAGGAGATCCCATGGCTCTGCGATGCTGGAATTCCTCTATACCACTGCTGGGCTCAGGGAAGAAAAGTTTTGGGTCCCCTTTGCCATCAGAAAACTCAGGGGAGACCTCAAAGGAAGCATTCCCTGCACAGAGCATGGAAAAGCACCACAGGAAAACACTGGGATATCTCTGTACCGAAGAGGAGAGGAAGCACTGACAAACCAACACCCCCTCCTCGCTCAGGATCTCACTGTGGGGGACAGCAGCGATGGGATTCCCTCCAGCTGTCTGCCAATCCAGCCAGGAAACTCTGCTCAGGACCGGGAGATCCCACTCTGGAACACAGCTGGGCCCCCCAGCCCCCCGCTCCCCAGGGAAGCTCTGCCAACGGTGGCCTGGAGCTTCCCAAAAATGCCGTAAGCCCACAGAGCACTTTTCTCCTGGAAACAAACCCCCGAGCAGCAGCTCTCACACAGCGCTGCCTCGTCGTTATTATTTTTGACAGTTTCCAATTTGTGAAGTCAGAAATCCACCCTGTCCCTCCCACAGCACACGCAGAGCTCCTGGAACACCAGGCTGAGCAGGAGATGCTCCACAGCTCCTGCATCCCACAACAAACCTTCCCCCGGCGTGAGGCTCTGCAGGAGCCTTTCCTGCACCACCTGCCTGACAGGCACCTGCTGCTGCACCACCAATCTGTCCCCACTGCCAGCCAGGGCCTCGTCCCACATCCCTGCATTTCAACGTTAATCCAAAGCAAGTACAGAAAGCACCAGGAATATCAGTGCACACACAGAGAACAAGCCTTGGTTTCAGACCAGCTCGTTCCTAGCCAGCCCTCATCGCCTTCTGCCGAGCAAATGTCACCCAGGCCAGCCCAGGCCATGATGTGCTCCCACCGACAGCCCAAAATTTAACTTTGCTTCCCATGAGATCACCATTGGTTGCCATGGAAATCCCTATACTACCATCCACCAAGGGTTTTTTTTACCACTGAAGTATTTTGGCAGCATGTTCGCTTTTAAGTGTCAGAGTAATAAGAGAAAACATAAATGTTTCTTCTCCCATCAGGCTCTAAACAGAGCTTTATAACCCAAATCTGCTCCCAAGAGCTGGGTTCAAACCTGTGGGGCTGGGCAGGGCTGGAATCACCACCTTTTCCTTTCTGAGACACAAAATAAACAATGAAAACAACCTGTAAGTTTTTAAAACGTGAATTTCCAAGCAGGGGATCAAGCGAGGAAAAACCTCTTAGGGCCCTGCGAGTTCTCTCAGTTTCTCTTTTTCACTTCCTAGTTTGGTTTTTTTTTTTTTAAGCTGGTGCAAAACAAGGCCCTCAAATTCAGCAGGGCCCTCGCAGCCTCTGCCAGGAGCCGCTTTCCTGTCAGATCAATCTTGTGGTGATTCCAGCGGGGCCTCCACTCCTAGCCCGGTTTCTGGTCGTTAATAAAACCAGCACGGTGACACTGACGGCCAAACTCTGCACCCCGAGGTGGGCAGGTCCCCAGGAGGGTGACACCCGTGGGAGGCTGATCCCCCTCCTGTGACCCCTGGAAGGGTGACCTGACCCCGGCAAGGGACCAGACCTTCAGGAGAGGGACCCTGACCACCGATCCCCCTCCTCTCACCGCCGGGAGGGACCTGACCCCCGGGAACAGGAGCAGAACCCCGGAGCACGGGCCAGCCTCTCAGGAAGGGGAGCAGACCCCCGGGAAGGGGAACAGACCCCCGGGAGGGGGATCTGACCCGCCACAAGGGGACCAGACAGCCGAGAGGGACTTGACCCATAGGAGGGGAACCACACCCCAGGAAGGGGGACCCTCAGAAGGGTGATCTGACCCCCGGAAGGGACCTAACCTCCGGGACTGACCTGACCCCCAGGAGGGGACAAGAACCTCGAGAGAGGAACCTGACCCTCGGGAAAGGGAGCAGACCCGCAGGGGGGTGATGCAACCCTCGGGCAGGGGACCCCCGAAGGACGACCAGACCCTCGGGAGTGCGCGCTGAGCCCTAAGAGGGAGATCTGAGTGGCAGGAAGGGTGACCTGACCCCTGACCTTGCCACCGCCGCCACTGCCGACAGCTCCGGCCACTCCCGGCCGGCCAGGTGCGATCCAGGAGCACCTGGAGGCCGCAGCCCCAGCCCCCAGCCCCGCCAGCCCGCCCCGCACGCACCAAAACACGGCAAAAGGAAACTGTCACGCGCAGAGCAGGCGGATTTAACCCAGATCCGCACGGAACGAGGCGGCGGGACCACGGCCCAGCCCCGGACAGCGGCTCGGCTGGGGAGGTTTTTAACCCCCCAAACGGTGCCGAACCCCCGGAGCGCGGGGGGCGGCTCCGGGAGGCCGGAGCGGAGCCGGGGGGGGCGGCGGGGCCCAGTCCGCGGTGCCGGGCCCAGCCCCGACCCTGGCCCCGCGAGGGCGGCGGTGACAGCCGGGTCTCACCTGCGGGTGCCGGGCTGCCCTCGGGCGCTGCCGGGCCGGGCTGCGGGCCGGGCCCGCGGGCTGGGCCGGCCGGGGCTGCGCGGGCAGCGGCGGCGGAGCGGCGGCGGCGGCGGCTCCAAAATGGCGGCGGCGCCGCGGCTCCCTCAGGGCGGGGGAGAGGGGCGGGGCCGAGAGGGAGGGGGCGGGGTCTGTGTTGGGCGGGGTCGTTTGTGGGCGGTGCTATTGGGGTGGGCGTGGCTGGGGCGGGACCGCGGGGACACGGGGACAGGCATGGGGACGGGGACAGGGGGACGGGAATGAGGGTATGCAGATGGGGGGACAGGGACATGGGGGACACGGGGGACACGGGGACAGGCATGGGGACGGGGACAGGGGGAGGGGAATGAGGGTATGCAGATGGAGGGACAGGGACACGGGGGACACGGGGACGGGGACAGGGGGACGGGAATGAGGGTATGCAGATGGAGGGACAGCGACACGGGGGACACGGGGACAGGCATGGGGACGGGGACAGGGGGACGGGAATGAGGGTATGCAGATGGGGGGACAGGGACACGGGGACACGGGGACAGGCATGGGGACAGGGGGACAGGGGGACGGGAATGAGGGTATGCAGATGGGGGGACAGCGACACGGGGGACACGGGGACAGGCATGGGGACGGGGACAGGGGGACGGGAATGAGGGTATGCAGATGGGGGGACAGCGACACGGGGACAGGCATGGGGACGGGGACAGGGGGACGGGAATGAGGGTATGCAGATGGGGGGACAGGGACACGGGGACACGGGGACACGGGGACAGGCATGGGGACGGGGACAGGGGGACGGGAATGAGGGTATGCAGATGAGGGGACGGGGACACGGGGGACACGGGGACACGGGGGACGGAAATGAGGGTATGGATGGGGACACAGGGACACGGGGGACACGGGGGACACGGGGATGGGGGCAGGGATGGGCACGGGGATGGGGACACGGACATGGGGACACGGACACCGCAGGACAGGGATGAGGACTCGGGACGGGAACGGTGTGACGGGACGGGGGGGACAGGGACGGGAATAGGGACGGGGATGGTGGGGCGGAATGGGGGCGAGGACAGGGGGACGAGGATGGGGACACGCGGACGGGAGTGGGGATGGGGGACAGGAACGGGGACATGGGGAGACAAGGGGACGGAGACTGGGGGCGGAGATGGAGACACGGGGCGGGCACTGGGGACAGGGAGATGGTGGCACGGGGGTGTGACGGGGACAGAGACACGGGGCCACTGGGATGGCGATGGGGACACGGGGACGGGGGGTCGGGGATGGTGGAGCGAGGGCGGGGACCTGGGAACGGTGGGGCGGCCCCAGCCCCGGGGACAGGGGCGAGGGGACAGCGACAGCCCTCGGGACCCCGGGGCGGGCGAGCTGCGGCCTCGGGGGAAGCGGGAGGAGCACGAGGACAGGACCCCGCGGCCGGGGGGACTCGGGGACAGCGGGAGCCCCTTCGTGGCCTTCAGGTGGCCCCAGCGTTACTGCTGGGGGGGACCCCAGGGTGGGGGTCAGGGGACCAGGGTGGGGACAGGGTCCACTGAGCCCAGGGATGTGAGCACGGAGAAGGGAAGGGACAGAGGGAGCAGGGAGCCAGGGCTGGGAGCAGGGATCTCTGAGTCATGCTGGCAGCCTGGGCTCCTGGATCCGCTGTCGCCGTGCCCGGATTTGTCTTTGTCTCGTGGATAAACTGCTTTCCAAGTGCCAGCATCCTCCAGGAACCAGCAGGAAGCCATCCAATCCTTCATTCCAAAGTGAATTCCTGCCACGAGATTTACCACTAAGCTGCCCCGTGCTGCTCTCGCCGAGGCCTTGACCCTGCAAAGATTCCTGCACGTGGTTAACGTTTACAGGGAAAACGCGGCCTTTGCCATGGGAAAAGAGGGACGGTTCTGTACTGCCCTGCTCGCTGGGGCACGGAATCACGGGATCCTGCAATGGTCGGGGTTGGGAGGGAGCTTTGGGCTCACCCCATGTCACCCTCTGCCACTCGCTGGGGTTTGGCCATGGGAGTGCTGCCACAGAAATGCCACTAGAAGTGTCCCCCATGACTGAGTGGGCAAAATTCCTCATCTGTGGATGCTTTTCCAGCGTGAGGGCTGCAAGGGAAGGACTCCTAGAACTCATACGGCACCCAGTGTGGTAATTAGCACGTTGGTGGCCATTAATGCGGGGAAAAACAGCACAACCTCAGGAGTTTCACTTCCCTGTTTCGTCTGCTGGAGGGAAATGGGCTTATAAAGCATTTTTTGTGGCTTATTGTGGCTTCTGGGGACAGGACAAAACCATCCAAGCAAATTCCCAAAGCTTCTGGCCGCCCCCAGAGCCTATTCCCACCCCCAGGAGGGCTGGGGCTGCACAGCCTGACTCCTCCAGCTGATTTCTAGAGCTCCAGCCTTGGAACAGCCTCCTTCGTCTGTGCTCCAGCCCTCTGGAACACACTGAGATACGGCTGAACTCTGGGCTTGGCAGCAGCAGGGCCAGCAGCTGCCAGCTCCCCTCTCCTGGCAGGGACAGGAACAGGGACAGGGACACACACCCCAGGCCACGGTTCCGAGCCCTGGTTGTGGCACAGGGCACTGCATCCCCCTGGGAACAAGGGCTGGAATGTCCTCCAGCACCGGCACGAGGCAGGGCCAGGCTGGACATGGGGGCTGGGAGCAGCCTGCACTCAGGGAAGGTGTCCCTGTCCCTGGCAAGGGGTGGCACTGGGTGGCATTAGGGACCCCTTCAGTGCACGGCACTGCAGGATTCGCAGCCCCTCAGCGCCGGCAGCGCTCCGGCTGCAGAGCTCCCAGCTCTGGGGCAGGGAGCGGAGCCGAGCCCGAGCAGGATTCCCAGCGGGAGCGGGCGCGCCTCGGGTGGGAGGCTGCAGGCCCAGAATAGGCTGTGGATGATGAAGAATTCTGGGATCTATTCTTGGCTCAGGATTGAGGCGTGATCTGGTGCCTCCAGCAGGCATCAGAACAGGATCTCCCAGCGCCAGTTTGACATTAATCTGAGCGGCCCTGCAGGGAGGAGGGGACGAGCTTTGCTCCCTTCTCCCGCAGCCACAGACTCTGCCCAGCACCCAGCGCTGCTCTGGGAGCTTTTCCAAACCCCAGCGTTTCCCTCCGGCCGCCTTTTGGAAAGGGCCGAGCGACCGGGCCCGGTTCAAATCCCGCAGCTCCGAGTGCCCGAGCACGAACAGCCCGAGGAGCAGCGCGCGTTCCTTTGCCGCGGCACCCCGCACGTTCCCGGGGCTGCAGGGAGCGCTCCTCGCTGCTCTGGGGAACATTATCCCTCCCGGCAGCCAGGCAGCCAGGGCAGCGGCTCCTGCGGGGCCGGGGCGCACGGTTAATTATAGCCGGCAGGGCTGGGCACTGTTGTGTTTGCCGGGTTGCCGGGGAGATGCGCAGCAGCCCCAGCGCTGCCCCGGCAGCTCCGCGCTCCGCACCAGCGCCGCGCTCCCCGAGCTGCGCCGCCGACCTTCCCAAATATGGTCCAGCAGCAGCCGGGAGCGGCCCGGCCCGGCCCGGGCTAGGGATCAGCCGGCTGCCGCCATCGGAGCCTCTCTGAGAGCAGCAAACGCTGCCCCCGGGGAAAAGCCCGCTCTGCAGCCTCCCCTGCCCGGCACCAGAGCCCGAGCCCTGCAGGGCTGCGGCCGGAGGGACCGAGAGGAGCCGGGCAAAGGAGTCCCGAGGTCTCGCGGGTTTCAGCAACAGGAAACCAAAACTGCCCTGGGGCAGGTGCTCAGGTCATGGAAACATCCTGTGGAGCCAGGCTGGGAGAGCTGGGAATGCTCACCTGGAGAGGAGAAGGATCCAGGCAGAGCTTCCAGCACATTGCAGGGCCTGCAGGGGCTGCAGGAGAGCTGCAGAGGGACTGGGGACAAGGCCTGCAGGGACAGCACCCAGGGAATGGCTGCCAGTGCCAGAGGGCAGCCATGGATGGGATCTTGGCCATGAGGAATTCCTGGCTGGGCTGGAATTGCCAGAGCAGCTGGGGCTGCCCCTGCATCCCTGGCAGTGCCCCAGGCCAGGCTGGACACTGGGGCTGGAGCAGCCTGGGACACTGGCAGGTGGCCCTGCCATGGCAGGGTGGCACTGCAGGGGCTCTGGGGTCCCTGCCCACCCAGCCATTCCAGGATTCCCTGGTTATGTGATTCCAGCATTTGTCTGTCCTGCCTCGTGGCTCTGGGAAATTCTCTGTGAAGGAATTGGGATGCTGGGTGTGACCTTCTGCCCCTGACAGGTCCCTGCCCAGGGACAGGGCTCTGCTCCCATTCTAATGGAAACCCTCCAGCCCTCACTTTCATACTTCTCAGATGTTCTAAGCACTTTTATTTGCCTTTTTATTCGCTCTTAATTTTCTTCTGCTTGACCAGGAGGGAATGTTCGTGTGGCTGCAGTGCAATCAGCCACAGGAGACCCCTGGGACAAGATTAAAACCGATCTTCATTGCGGGACAAAGAGTTACTGAGGAAAAAATGTCCAACATTTTTTATTCATATTTTCCTTATCTTTTCCTCCTGTCCCTTGTGTGGCAAGAATCAGCTCCAAGTGTGGCAAGTGCAAATGCAGTGTTGCAGGCTTTATTGCAAGCCTGTAAGAAACCATAATCAGCATTAATTAGCAGTTCAGGGCACAGGGCAGTGTTTAAGTGCAGCTGCTCTGCTCCTGATCAGGGGAGCTCCACAGGGGCGGGGCAAGGACATGAAAGGGCTGAAAATGAACAAACAGAATGGGGGAAAAGAAGTGCCAGAAATGAATAACCAAATTCCCGGGGCGATGCTGCTGTGGGAGCTCGGCAGCCTGGCCATGGCATCCCTGTGGAAAACAGCTCCTGCCAGGAGTGTCACCGCACACTCGGGGGCACCTGGACACCTCTGGGCACTCTGCAATCACAGAACGGTTTAGCTGCAAGGGACCGCAAAGCCCACCGAGTCCCACGGGCAGGGACACTGTCCCAGGGTGCTCCAAGCCCCGTCCAGCCTGGCCTTGGGCACTGCCAGGGTGGAACTGTGCCTTCTCACACTTTCTCTTTACATTGCTCCTACTCCTCCTCTGCTCCGGGCCTGACCTGGCAATAAATAACCCCCAAAGCGCCTGGGTGCTGCTCAGCAAACCTGCCACAGATCTGGGATGTATCCCCGGTGTCTCCCCTTTCCCAGATGTCCCCGAGCAGGAAGCAGCTCCTGCGCTGTATTCACGTGCCTGGAATCGCACAAAACTCACTGCCCCGAGCAATGCGGGCTCCCCCTTTGCCCTCTGCCGGGCACAGCCCCGTGCCCGGCTCTGCCAACGCGCCCGGGGCAGCTGCCGGCCCCGGGGCTCGCCGCTGGATCCTCGCTCCCGGGGAACACTGCTCCTAAAGGAATCCACGTCGTTCTCTCACCTTTGTAAACGTAACTGAGGCGTCGGGTAGCTTCTACAATAGGAGTCGCTTAATGAAAGAGCTCTCTCTCAAGCGAGAGTCAGCTTTCGGCCGGGCCGGGTGAGGTCACGCAATGAACTGCGCCTCGGGCAGGGGCAGAGCGTGGGTTATTCTCCTGCAGAAGACGTGCCATATTTTACCCCTTGGTGAGCTTGCTTTGTGGAAATCTCCTCCTCACGGCCGGCAGGGAATAAACGGCGTATTTTCTAAACGGTGTTTGGAGCGCTCCTGAAACCGGCCCCGCGGGACGGGCCCGGGGGGCTGCCAAAGGGGGCTCGGGGAGGCTCAGACCGGGCACAGCCGGGGGGGCTCTGGTCGGCACACACGGGGGTCCAACAGACCCGAACCGCACGGAGCCCTCACGCCGCCGCCATGACACTCCCCAGCCCCGCCCGCGCCGCTCTGCGCGCCCGCTCCCGTCTCTATGGTGCGGGCGGCTCTCTCGGGACCTCCCGGCCGGCAGGGGGAGCGTTGGGGCGGGCGGGGGGCGCGTTGGGGCGGGGTCCTCCCGGCCGGCAGGGGGCGCGGCGCGGGGCGGGCCGCGCGCGGGCGGCGCCGCCATGGACGCGCTGAGCCGGGCCGGGCCGCGGGGCCGCCGCGCCGCCGCCGCCTCCCCCCTGCCCTGGGGCCGCTTCGCCGCCTGGATCGACTGCGTGTGTGTGGTGACCTTCGACCTGGAGCTGGGACAGGCCATGGAGGTGAGCCACGGCCGCCCGGGAGCGGGCTGGGGGGTCCGGCAGGGAGAGGAGGGGAGAGGGACTGGGGAGAGGGGATCGGGAATGGGGAGAGGGGATCGGGAATGGGGAGAGGGGATCGGGATTGGGGCTGAGGGGAAGGAATGGGGAGAGGGAACCGGGAATGGGGAGAGGGAATCGGGAATGGGGAGAGGGCATCGGGAATAGGGAGGTGACAGCGGGAGTCAGGGACTGGGGGTGTGGAAGGAGCAGGGATGAGGAGAGAGGATGAGGGATGGCGGACTGGAAAGGGAATTAAGGAGGGGGGTGGAGGGGATTTGAAATGGGGAGGGAAAAGCGGGATTAGGAGTGGACGGGGAAAAGCGGGAACACAGCTGGGGGTGTGACAGGGGATCAGGGTTGGGATGGGGGCAGCGAACAGGAGGGGAGGGGGGCCCGAGCAGAGATTTGGGGTGAGGGGATCTTTGTGGGGTGGGGGGTGCACGGGGCAGGGAGGGGCCAGGGCAGCATCCAGGAGACCTTTATGGATCGACTTCATGGAATAACACCTGCCCAGGGTGCCATGTCCCAGGGATCCAGGCTGGCAGAGCTGGGGCTGCTCACCTGGAGAGGAGAAGGCTCCAGGCAGAGCTCCGAGCCCCTGGCAGGGCCTGCAGGGGCTCCAGGAGAGCTGCAGAGGGACTGGGGACAAGGCCTGCAGGGACAGCACCCAGGGAATGGCTGCCAGTGCCAGAGGGCAGCCATGGGTGGGATCTTGGCAATGAGGAATTCCTGCCTGGGCTGGAATTGCCAGAGCAGCTGGGGCTGCCCCTGCATCCCTGCAGTGCCCCAGGCCAGGCTGGACACTGGGGCTGGAGCAGCCTGGGACACTGGCAGGTGTCCCTGCCCTGGCAGGGTGGCACTGCAGGGGCTCTGGGGTCCCTGCCCACCCAGCCATGCCAGGATTCCAAAGACACACATTCCCAGGGAAGGGAAGTTCCCTGGCTGGGTTGGAGCAGGGCTGAGCCCCTTGTGGGGCCAGAAGGGTGGCGTTGGGGTGGGAAGGGCTGGGCAGCTGTTCCCAGTTCCCTGGGATGTCCAGTGCTGTCCTGCAGGGGGGTTTGGGGCGAGCTGGGCTCCTCGGGCTGCTCTCTGAGGAAAGCAGGGAGGGGTGAGTTTGTCTCATCCTGAGGCATCACCTCAAATTCCTTCTTACTTCTTGTGTGGTGGTGGGAGTCACTCCTTGCTCTGCCCTTTTTGGGGAGGTTGCTCTGGTTTTCAGGGGATTGAGCCTCCCCAGTTTTAAATGCTGGAGCTTCCAAAGGGGATGGGAAGCAGGAGGAACCAACTCCACCTTGTTGCTGCTCCCTTGCCTTGAGCACTTGATTGTTTCTTTCCCTGGAGCCTCGAAGTGAATAAAAAAATCTCCTCCAGACCCCAGTTTCACCTGTTTGATCCTTTTTCCTGCAAAACCAGGCCTGAAATACCCCAAGAAAGGGAGGAATATTGGGATAATAATTAGCATGGCAAATTCAAGGCTTTGTAGCTGTGTTTGATGTGTAAGGGTGGGTTCTCACCTGTCTGCCTTTGTGAGGAGGGATACAGGAACGTTGTTTGTTCATCCCCGGAAAGGAATTTTCCTTCTTTTCCTTCCTTTTCTCCCTTTGCCTGCGTCAGTTTCAGTGGGAAGATGTTCCTTACGTGGCACAAATAGATTAGGGAAGCTGGGAACGCGTCCGTGGGGATGGCACAGCCCCGCTGTCCCCCTTCCTGTGGAAAAACGCTGTGGGATTCTGTTCCAGAGGGAAGGGGGAGGAGCAGGGGTGAGATGTGGGAATAGGGGAGGGAAGCTGTGGGGACCCGGGGGTACCAATGTGGGGGGTCTGGCCACACAAACCCAGGGGGGCTCTGTGGGTGCAACCCGGGAGGGTCTCTGAAGTTCAGAAGACTCTGAGGGAGAGCCCAGAGATCCTGGAATTCAGCAGTTCCCACTCTGCTTCCACGGACAGCGGAGAAGCTGTTGGAAAGCAGGACCCAAATCAAGGCAGGAATGAAATGGAGTTCCTGTTTCTGGCCCCTCCACCTTCAAATAACCAAACACTTCAGGATGTGACTGAAGCCCTTTTGGGCTGCTCTGGAGACATCCAGGGACTTCTACACATCCTAATTTCCTTTTCATTTAGCTTTTTTTGGCTTTTCAAAAGTTATGGTGACTCAGATTCCTGTTGGCTTGGATTTGAGGTTTTGAACTTTTGGGTGTTTGGTGATTTCCCCACCCCCCAAACAGAGAAACATCAGAGTTAAAGTGAAGGGGAAGCAGAGATGTGGAATTCCAGAGGGATTAAGGTTGGAAAAGACCTCTGAGATCATCAGTTCCAGCCCTGGAGGTTAAAGTCTGATTTTCCAACCGTTCTCTTGCAGAAAGCCCTCCCAAAATCCAGCAGGAGAAGCAGAAGCCTTGTCCCAACCCCTGCTCTGGATTAGGCAGGAAATGCTGAGGAAAGCACAATTCCTGGGACTCACAGGCTCCTGAGGGACCAGGACCAGCTGTGCAGGGCTCCCTGGCCTGGCCGTGATCCCCTGGGAATGAGCAGGATAAATGTCTGGGCGGGGATTAATTAATTTGGGGTCCTGGCACAGAACGAGGGGCGCAGGGCAGTGAGGGATGCCCTGGGACAATCCCAGCCCTCCCTCTCCACGCTGCCCGGTCCCTGCAGCTGCCCGGGGATCATTTTGACTCGGGCTTTTGGTGGCTCTTCCCTCGCAGCTCAGCTCTGCAGGGCTCATCAGCGGCGCTGTTAATTGGGAATTTGGCCGGCTCTCAAGGGATCCGCGGGAATTGTCAGAGCCGGGTGAACTTCCAGCCCTGGCACGGGGCCACCCGGGCTATTTATAGCCTGGAGAGGAGAGGCAGGCGCTGCTGAGAGCTCCTGGCTGGAGCAGCAGCTGCCCCTGGAGCACAGCTCCTGAGGCTGGGAGCAGAGCCCCGGCTCAGCCCGGCCCGTGCTGGCTTCAGCAGGGGCTCTGGGCATCCTCCTCCTCGGGACCCCACCCCTGTGAGACCCCACCTGCAGGGCTGCCCGGCCCTGGGGACACCTGGAGCTCACCTGGAGCTGCTGGAGAGCCCAGAGGAGGCCCCGGAGCTGCTCCAGGGCTGGAGCCCCTCAGCTCCCAGGGATCCAGGCTGGCAGAGCTGGGGCTGCTCACCTGCAGAGGAGAAGGCTCCAGGGAGAGCTCCGCGTCCCTGGCAGGGCCTGCAGGGGCTCCAGGGTCACTGCAGAGGGACTGGGGACAAGGCCTGCAGGGACAGCACCCAGGGAATGGCTGCCAGTGCCAGAGGGCAGCCATGGATGGGATCTTGGCCATGAGGAATTCCTGGCTGGGCTGGAATTGCCAGAGCAGCTGGGGCTGCCCCTGCATCCCTGGCAGTGCCCCAGGCCAGGCTGGGCACTGGGGCTGGAGCAGCCTGGGACACTGGCAGGTGGCCCTGCCATGGCAGGGTGGCACTGCAGGGGCTCTGGGGTCCCTGCCCACCCAGCAATGCCAGGATTCCCTGACTCTGTGCTCTCCAAGGTGATCAGGTCCAGCACTGATGGAATTCCTCCCCGTGGGTTTCTCTCAGCCATGGCTGTTGAGCCCTCCTGGTGCCCCCCGTCCCTCCTGTGTGTCCTGTCCTGCTCCTGACAGAGCAGATGTTTGCACAGCTGGAATGCTCCCAGAGGATTTGGGGCTGTTCCATCAGCTCTCAGGAATAAATCTAAGTCAGGAGCCTTTGGGTCTGTCCCCAAATGCAAATCAAGGTGGGTTCAGTGGCAGGTTCAGAGCTTAAAGCATCCCAGGTGCTTTCCCGTGGGACCTGCTGGGATCAGGGAGGAGCTGCTGTGGCACAGGGGCTGACAGGCTCTGCTCTCTCCACAGCTGGTGTATCCCCACGACTTCAGGCTCACCGAGAAGGAGGTAAGCAGCCTTCCTTGCCCTCCTCCCTCCTTTGCCAGCAGCTCTCCAGGGCCTCACTGGGTGTTGTTTTTTTGCAGAAAACGAGCATCTGCTACCTGTCCTTCCCAGACTCCTACTCAGGTGGGTGACTCCGGGGGTGACAGAAGTGTCCCTGTGGAAGGACACTCCCTGGGGTGCTGCAGGGAGCTGAGCCAGAGCCTCCTTGTGCTGATTGCCCCCGTGCTCTGCAGGGTGGAACCTGTGCTCCGAGGAAATGCCCACTGTGGCCAGGAGGGGTGGCAGCTGTCACATTCCTGTGTTTGGGAGCAGGAGAGGGGACACTTCCAGCAGGAATGTTCCCAAACCTGAGTTTATGCTTCACAAAGGGACAGTGAGAAATAAATCTGCTGATCCAGCCAGGCCCTGGGGCTTTGAGGGATTCTGCATTTTCATGGAATCCTGGAACAGTTTGGGAGGGCAGGGATCTCAGAGCCCCTGCAGTGCCACCGTGCCATGGCAGGGACACCTGCCAGTGTCCCAGGCTGCTCCAGCCCCAGTGTCCAGCCTGGCCTGGGGCACTGCCAGGCTGCTCTGGGCACCTGTGCCAGGCCCTGCCCGCCCTCCCAGGGAAAAGCTTTTTCCTATAGTTCCATTTCCCTTTTCCTTCCCACTTTGCTTCCTTTTTCCCTTTCTCCTCCTTTCAGGTGTCTCCCCCGTCCCTCCCCATTCCCTGCTGGGTTTCCCCACAGCCCCCTCCCGTTGTGCTGGAGCCATTCCCTGTCACTGTCCCTGTGCTGTGTGTCCCAGGTGGCCTCGGGGACACCCAGTTCAGCTTCCGGCTGCGCCAGGCCGGGGGTTCCCGGAGCTCCCCGTTCCAGGATGACGGCAGGTACAACCGGGAGGCCCCGCTGACGCTGCAGGTGGGTCCTGCCCGGGAGAGCCAGGGCTGCCCCGGCTTTGGGGTCCCTGGGAAAATCCTCCTTGTCTTGGCTGTGGCAATAGGGAGACAAGAATGGTTCAGCATGGGGATATCCTTCCGTGCTCACAGGGAACGGGATCAGGGACAGGGAACTGCTGGGACAGGGAATGGGATCAGGGACAGGGAACTGCTGGGACAGGGAACGGGATCAGGGACAGGGAACTGCTGGGACAGGGAATGGGATCAGGGACAGGGAACTGCTGGGACAGGGAACGGGATCAGGGACAGGGAACTGCTGGGACAGGGAGTGGGATCAGGGAACTGCTGGGACAGGGAGTGGGATCAGGGACAGGGAACTGCTAGGACAGGGACAGGGAATGGGATCAGGGACAGGGAACTGCTGGGACAGGGAATGGGATCAGGGACAGGGAACTGCTGGGACAGGGAACAGCATCAGGGACAGGGAACTGCTGGGACAGGGAACGGGATCAGGGAATAGGATCAGGGACAGGGAACGGGATCAAGGACAGGGAACTGCTGGGACAGGGAATGGGATCAGGGACAGGGAACTGCTGGGACAGGGAACAAGATCAGGGACAGGGAACTGCTGGGACAGGGAATGGGATCAGGGAGAGGGAACTGAACTGAGTCAGGGAGACCCCCAGCTATTTTGGGAGGTGGACCAGAATTAGGGAGACCCCAGCTGCACTGGGAGAGGGAACTGAATTTGGGAGACCCCAGTTATTTTGGGAGAGGGAACTGAAGCAGGGGGAGCCTGGCAATTCTGGGAGAGGGAACTGAAGCAGGGACACCTTCCACTGTCCCAGGCTGCTCCAAGCCCCAACATCCAGCCTGGCCTGGGGCCCTGCCAGGGATCCAGGGGCAGCCACAGATTTTCCTCTGGAAATTCTATTCCAGGGCCAGGAATCCCGATTCCCAAGATCCCACCCATGGGAGCCATTCCCTGGCTCCTGTCCCTGCAGGCCTTGTCCCCAGTCCCTCTGCAGTGGAAGGGGCTCAGAGCTCTCCCTGGATCATTTCCCTCTCCATGTGAGCACCCCCAGCCCTCCCAGCCTGGCTCCAGTTGTGTCTCTCCCTGTGTCCCCATGGAAAGCTCTCTTGGAGGGCTGGGAGGTGTCAGAGCAGGGGGGTGGCTCAGGAGGGTTGGTGGCAGTGGGGCTGGGCTGTCCTTAACTGTCTCTCTCTCTTATTTTTCTGTTCTTCCCTGTCCCTCTGTGTCCCTCTCTGTCCCTCTGTGTCCCTCTCTGTCCCTCTGTCCCTCCCTGTCCCTCTGTCCCTGCAGCGAGAGGCTGCTCACTATTTCGGGTACGTGTACTTCCGGCAGGTCAAGGACAGCTCCATGAGGAGGGGCTACTTCCAGAAGGTCAGTGCTGAGTCTGGAATCCCGGGATCCCTGAGGCTGGAACAGCCTCCCCAGCCCATCCAGCCCCAGCTGTGCCTGATCCCCACCTTGTCCCCAGCCCAGAGCCCCGAGTGCCACCTCCAGGAATTCCTGGGACACTTCCAGGGATGGGCACTCCAAAGCTCCCTGGGCAGCCCCTGCCAAGGCCTGACCCCCTTTCCATGGGGAAATTCCTGCTGATTCCACCCTGAGCTCCCCTGGCCCAGCCTGAGGCCGCTCCCCCTTGTCCTGTGCTGGTCCGTGGGGACATCTCAGTCCCAGCAGTGTCCTGAGCTTTGTGCCCTCCACCTCCAGGAGTTCCTTTCAGACTCCTGCTAATGCAGAAATCAGTTTTTCCATCCCCACTAAGCCAGTGAGTTTTCCGCTGGAACAGTGGGATTGCCCAGGGAAGGAATTATCACACTTGGATGAGGTTTGAATTCAGATGGCCAAGTTTGGGCTTGGACAGGAGGTGTTTAAATGACTCCTGCATTCCTAATTAATGCACTCATTAATGGCTAGAGGAAGAGGAGAGTCAGTGTAACAATGAAACCTCCAGTGGGGCTGGGTTGGGACAGCTGTAAAAACCAAGGATTTATTTCACAAGGAAGCCCCCGTTGGAACAAACAGGGCCTTGCTGGACACAATTCGTTATTCCAGGTTCCCTTGTCCTTCCCCAGCATTCCTTGACTTTGTTTATCTGCCCAGTTCCCATTTCAGGAGTCGCTCCTTTGTGCTTCTCCACCTGAAATGGTTTTTGGGAGCTCTGAACCCACCAGCAATTGACTTTTATTCCCTCTCCAGCTGCTCTTTTGCCATGCTCCCATCCCTTTGCTCTCCCAAATCCTGGCTCACGAGCAGGTGGCAGCAAGAACTCCACCAAAGCGCTGCTTGGGAGCTGCTCCGTGGGTTTAGTGCTGGGTTTTTTGGGTTGATCCCTCTCTAAGCAGTGCAGGAGCGTGCGGTGCTGGGGCCAGGGGGGTCCTGATCCCAAATGTGCCATTCCCAGTCCCTGGTGCTCGTGTCCCGCCTTCCCTACGTGAACCTGTTCCAGTGCCTGCTGCAGCTGATTGCTCCGGAGTACTTCGACAAGCTGGAGCCCTGCCTGGAGGCAGGTGAGCTGGGGGCAGGAGTTCCAGCTTGGGATAGAGGGGCTGCGTCGGGAGGTTCCTGGAAAACAGCTGGAATGCTCCAAATGGCTTCACTCTGGAGCAAATCGCAGCAGGGAAGAACTTCCTCCTGCTCATCCAGGTGGATAGCCAGGTGTAAAGGAGGGACTGTGGGGAGGGAGGGGATGGGGCTGTCAGTTTGGATGCAGGGTGTTCCCAAAGCCAGGAATCTGTTGCACCTCCATCAGGCCTTTTGTGCCTGGGTCGTTTCATCCTGATCCATCAGCTCTGGGTTTGCCACAAGCCAGGGGGTTGCGTGAGCTGGGAAAGGGAACAATTCCCTTTCAGAATGCCAGGATGAGCTGGATTTTCCCTCAGGTGAAACTCTTCCCTTCCCTGTGCCCCTCAGTGTGCAACGAGATCGACCAGTGGCCACCCCCAGTGCCTGGCCAGACCCTGAACCTGCCCGTGATGGGAGTTGTCATCCAGGTACCGGGGCTGTGCCAGCAGGACCTGTGTTCCACGGTCCTGGATGGGAAATCCCTGCTCACCCCACATTCCCCACAGCCTTTCCAGCTGGAACTGGTGGCTGGGGAGTTGCTGCCCTGCCAGTCCCACCCCAGCGTGATCCCTGCTCTCCCTGCCCTGCAGGTGAGGATCCCGTCCCGGGTGGACAAGCCAGGCTCCAGCCCAGTGAAGCAGTGCAACCAGGAGGTGAGAGGGGCTGGCACGGAGGGAGGAGCTGTGTCCTGAATCCTGCTGGGAACCCTTTGGCCTGGGGTCAGTGTGGTCTCAGCGGTTCCGCGCCGGGCTCTCCTGCCTGGAGTCACGCAGGGCTCTCTGCACCCAGTCCGGGTGCTTTACTCACTGTTCCCCTTGCTGTTCCTGGGAAGTCGGGCCCTGCTGGGCCTCCTGCCTTCACCCTGGAGCTTTTCTGAGTTTGCTTCAGTGTTTTGGTTCAGCTCTGGTTTGGATTCCTTCCCTTTGCCGTTCTCTGCTGTGACTAACACTGGTTTGGTGCCACATCTCTAACCCCGCTGGCTCTGCTGTGTCTCAAAGGCTCTCCCACCAGAGGAAACCCTGGAAAATAAAGGAGCAGGCATGGGCAGCCTTTCCCATCTGGAAAAGAAGGGAGTCTTCCTTAGTTTGTAGGCACAGGAGTTAGCTTGGGATTGAGTGCTGCACCCAGCCCTGCTCCTGTGCACACCTCAGGGTGTGAGCCTTGTTCCCTGTGGCTGGCTGCTGGAGTTCAGCCGGGCTGCTCCCATCTCCTCACAGCTCACTAACAGCTACTAACAGCCTTTTCTCCCTTCCTCATCCAGAATCTGTTACCAGCCCCCCTGGTTCTCCCCAGTGTTCATGAGCTGGATCTGTTCAGGTGAGAGGCTCCTCCCAACCCTCTCCCCTCCACCCGCCGCCCTCTCCCGGCTGGGAGCATCCCATAAATCGCAGGGATGGTGCAGAATCAAGCCCTGCTGCATTCCAGGGGCTCCCCTGGGACTCGGGGCAGGCTTTGAGCTGAGGGTTGTGCCCTGCACAGCCCCGGGGCAGGGGAGGGGCCGTGTCCCCCCAGGCTGGGGAGCAGCTCCTGCCCAAAGCTCCAAGGGGAGTGTCCCAGGCACTCCCAGCACTGGAGGTGCCATTTCTGTGTCCATCCTCTGGAATCCAGCGTGTCCTGCTCTCTCAGACACACTGAAAGCACCACGTGTCCATGGGAACCTCCTGAGGTTTAACTAGGCCGAGTCCAAGGTGCTGCACCTGGGTCAGGGCAACCCCTGGGATCGGTCCAGGCTGGGCATGAGCAGCTGGAGCAGCCCTGGGAGAAGGATTTGGGGGCGCTGGGGGTGACAGCTGGACCTGACCCAGCCCTGGGCTGAGCCCGGGGGGCAGCAGGGGAGGGGATCCTGTCCCTGTGCCCCCTCAGGTGAGACCCCACCTGCAGAGCTGCCCAGCCCTGGGGACACCTGGAGCTGCTGGAGAGCCCAGAGGAGGCCCCAGAGTGGCACTGGAGGGGCTTTGAGGTCCCTTCCTACCCAAACCATTCCATGACTCTGATCACAGATTGCCTGACTTTGCTTAGAGCATTTCCTTTAAACTTGTGTGAAACAGCTGAGTGACAGCCCTGGTGAAAACACCTGAATTCCCCTGGGGAATGCTGGAAGTCCATCCTAGACCTCAAATTCCCAGACGGGAGCACACCTGGGGGGGGCTTGCAGGCCACAGCTGGTCCATCCTGACTGACCCTCTCATTGTCCCCGTTGTCCCAGGTGCTTCCAGCCAGTGCTGATCCACATCCAGATGCTGTGGGAGCTGATGCTGCTGGGGGAGCCCATGGTGGTGATGGCACCGTCCCCAACCGTGTCCTCAGAGATGGTGCTGGCCCTCACCAGGTAACACCCCCAGGCTGTGAGGGACTGGGAGCTGTGGCAGCAAATTCTGGCAGCTTTTCCCTCCCGCATGCACTCTGTGCTGCTCACCTGGGCTGGGTTTAGTTTGCTCGTGGAAGCTTTGCAAGACAAACTGCAAAAATTCCAGGCTCATTTTCCAGCAAGGATAGAGAGGAAAGGAATCTCCCCTGATGGTTCCAGCCCTGAGGAATGTTCTCTCCCCAGCTCAGAGCTCTGCCGCAGCACAAAACCCCAAAAACCTGCAGCTTTCCCAGAGAGGTTCAGCCAGGCCAGGTGCCAGGTGCTGCCCTGGGAGCGCTCCAGGCTGGGGCAGGGGGGCTGGCAAGCTGGGAAAGGCCCTGGGGGTGCTGTGCCAGGGCTGGGCACGAGCCCAGGGTGGCCAGGGGGGCAGGAGGCCGAGGGGCCCCGGGCTGTGGCAGCCCCAGGGTGGGCACGGCCCCAGGGCAGGGACTGTCCCCTGTGCTGGCCCGGGGTGGCCATGCCATGCCCGGGGTGACCCTGCCATGCCTGGGGTGACCCTGCCATGCCGGGGTGACCCTGCCTGTCCCTGCAGCTGCCTGGCCCCGCTGCGTTACTGCTGCGACTTCCGGCCCTACTTCACCATCCACGACAGCGAGTTCAAGGAGTACACCACGCGCACCCAGGCCCCGTGAGTGCCCCCGTGCCCTGCCGCCTCCCCTGAGGGACACCCAGGGCCACCAGCGCTCAGCCTGTCCCCTCCTTCCAGGCCCAACATCGTCGTGGGCGTCACCAACCCCTTCTTCATCAAGACCCTGCAGCACTGGCCGCACATCCTGCGGGTGGGCGAGCTCCGCATGTCAGGTGAGCTCGGGGTGCCAGGGGAGCTCAGGGTGCCTGCCAGGGGAGCTCAGGGTGCCTGTCAGGAGAGCTCAGGGTGCCTGCCAGGGGAGCTCAGGGTGCCTGTCAGGAGAGCTCAGGGTGCCTGCCAGGGGAGCTCAGGGTGCCAGTCAGGTGAGCTCAGGGTGTCAGGGGAGCTCAGGGTGCCTGCCAGGGGAGCTCAGGGTGCCAGGGGAGCTGAGGATGAAGGAGGAGCTCAGGGTGGAAGGAGAGCTGGCCCAGGGCTCTGTGGGGCTGGCAGAGCAGCTGGAGGCTGCAGGGAGCTGCCCTGGCAGTGGTTTCCTCTGCTGGGAGAGCCCAGGAGCCGCAGGAGCTCTCCCCTGGCTGTGGCCATGAGCAGGGTGAGCACAGAGCTGGGGCAGGGTGTGGGGAGCAGGGATTGCTGTCCTGGAGCTTCCAGGAGAGGAAAAGCCCTTCCTGGGCAGGAAATTGAGAGAGATGGGGAGAGAGAGAAACCTCCTCTCCTTTACCCAGCACCTTTGTTGGCCGGGAAGCCAAGGAAGCCCTGGGGAGGAGGAGCTGGATTTTAGCACATCCTCATCCCAGGATTCCAGCAGGGAAGGGAGCTGGGATTGCTCCGAGGGCGGGCAAGGGCAGGGCTGGGTGTCCCCAGGTGCAGTCCCAGCAGGAAGGGACAGAGCCTGAACTGTCCCCGCTGTGTGCCACAGGAGACCTGCCCAAGCAGGTGAAGGTGAAGAAACTGGCCAAGCTGAAGACCCTGGACACCAAACCAGGTGGGTGCAGGCCTCAGGAATCCTTCAGGGCTGACCCTTCCCTTGGGGTTTGGCAGCAGGGGGCCGTGTCCGTTTGTGACTCCTGATTTTTCCCGATCCCGTTTTTCCCGTCCAGGAATCTACACTTCCTATAAAACATTCCTTCACAAAGACAAAACCCTGATCAAAAGGCTACTGAAGGTAAGCACCTCCCTCTGCCCTGCTGGGAAACTGCCAAGAGCTCGCTGCGAGCAGACAGAGCTCTCCAGAGGAGCACAACTCACACTTTGGGATGGTTTAGTCCATACTGGGACCGTTCATCGTGCCAGGTTTAGGATTTCCCACTTGACATTAAGGATTAAATCCTGGTGCTAACAATGAACCGAGAGGAATTTATATTAAAAAAACCCTGAAAAAAAAAACCAGGTTTTGTCTAGTGAAACTTGGAATTTTAATGTGTTTGAGTAGAGGGAGGAATCTGTGCTTTGGGACTGGATTTGGGGACCTGGATTTGGGAATCTGGAGTTCGGAGACCTGGATTTGGAGACCTGGATTTGGGATCTGGATTTGGGAAGCTGGAGTTTGGGGATCTGGATTTGGCATGTAGAGTTTGGGCAGCACTTCAGGCTCCCGTGACTGCAGAGCTGCAGGTTGTGTGTGACAGTGAGGGGACACCTGGGTGACCAGCTGTGCCGTGGGTGACCCCAGGTGACCCAGCTGTGCCGTGGGTGACACTGGGTGACCCCAGGTGACCCGGCTGTGCCATGGGTGACACTGGGTGACCCCAGGTGACCCGGCTGTGCCGTGGGTGACACTGGGTGACCCCAGGTGACCCCGTCTGTCCACAGGGCATCCAGCGGAAGCGCCCCTCGGAGGTGCAGAGCGCTCTGCTGAGGAGGCACCTCCTGGAGCTCACCCAGAGCTTCATCATCCCCCTGGTGAGTGCAGGGACACCTGGGGGGACAGGGAGCAGTGCCCGTGACAGACCCTGGAGCAGGGAACCCTGGAGTGGCTGGGTGGGAAGGACCTTCAAACTCATCCCACCCCTGCCATGGCAGGGACACCTGCCAGTGTCCCAGGCTGCTCCAGCCCCAGCATCCAGCCCGGCCTGGGCACTGCCAGGGATGCAGGGGCAGCCCCAGCTGCTCTGGGAACCACAAGAGACTCCTGAACTGTGAGTAATTATTTTTATCTTTTCTTGTTTTAGGAGCATTACATGGCCAGCCTGATGCCTCTGCAGAGAGCCATCACTCCGTGGAAGGTAGGATGCACTTCCCAGTGCTCCTTCCCTTTGGGATTGGGAGTGGTTGCAGGGTGCTGGGCACACTCCTGGGAACCTCCCCTGCTGAAGGAAGAGGGGGTTTACTGCTTTAAAGATTCATTAAAAAACTGGGAGAACTCTTGGGACAGATACTCCCAGTTTTGCCAGGAGCTGAATTTACTGGGAATCTCACGTGAGGATCAGCCTTGGGGTATTTTTATCCTCAGTGCCTTGGGCACCTTTCCCACTGGAAGTGCAGCCCCCGTTCTCCTGGTTTCATTTGGGATTCCCTGATCTGGATTTCCATGGACTAACGTGGGTTTCCCTGTGCAGAATCCCCCCCAGATCCGCCCGTTCTGCCAGGAGGATTTCATGAAGAGCCTGGAGCACGCCGGCCCCCAGCTCACCTGTGTGCTCAAGGGGGACTGGCTGGGGCTCTACAGGTGAGAGTGCTGCTGCCACCCCAGCCGGGCCAGTCCCCACGGGCAGCACGCCCCACATCAGCACTGGGGCCAGCGGGAGCTGTGGGGCCTGCAGAACTCATCCATGGATTCACTCAGCATGCCCAGGGAGAGCAAATCCAGCCCTGGGGTTTTAAACGACTGGAGATCCTGCAGGGGAGTTGGTCCAGGGTTTTCCTGGGGAATTGGTTCCAAATGGGATGGAGAAGACACTTGGTGCAATAGGAGTGGGGAAAACCCAGTAGATGGATACCCAAGGGAGGAAAATGGGAAATGCACAGAGATGGAGAACACAAAAATCCCAGAAAGTGATCAGAAACAATAATTACAGAATTATGGAATGGGTTTGTGTGGGCAGGGACCCCAGAGCCCCCGCAGTGCCACCCTGCCATGGCAGGGCCACCTGCCAGTGTCCCAGGTGCTCCAGCCCCAGTGTCCAGCCTGGCCTGGGGCACTGCAGGGATGCAGGGGCAGCCCCAGCTGCTCTGGGCACCTGTGCCCATGTCCTGGTGTGTCCCCTTGGCCCCTTCCCAGGGTCACCTCAGGGAGCTGTGGGCCACGGGGTGGGCTTGTTGGATGGGATTGTCCCCGTGGGTCCCTGCCAGCTCCAGGAGCCCAGGACCCCACAGCTCCTGACCTCTCCACAGGCGATTCTTCAAGTCCCCCAACTTCGACGGCTGGTTCCGGCAGCGGCACCGCGAGATGACCCAGAAGCTCGAGGCCCTGCACCTGGAGGCCATCTGTGAGGCGGTGGGTGACAGGGACAGGGACAAGGACAGGGCTGGGACAGGGACAGGGCTGGGACAGGGCTGTGTCTGTGGGGCGGTGGGTGACAGGGACAGGGCTGGGTTTACTCAGAGATGAGGAGGATCCAGGGAGAGCTCCGAGCCCCTGGCAGGGCCTGCAGGGGCTCCAGGAGAGCTGCAGAGGGACTGGGGACAAGGCCTGCAGGGACAGCACCCAGGGAATGGCTGCCAGTGCCAGAGGGCAGCCATGGATGGGATCTTGGCCATGAGGAATTCCTGGCTGGGCTGGAATTGCCAGAGCAGCTGGGGCTGCCCCTGCATCCCTGCAGTGCCCCAGGCCAGGCTGGACACTGGGGCTGGAGCAGCCTGGGACACTGGCAGGTGGCCCTGCCCTGCCTTGGTGGCACTGCAGGGGCTCTGTCACTGCTTCAGGAATGAGGATGAGAAACCCCTGCTCACCTTCAGGCTTTCCTTAGGGGAATCCCTTGGGAAGTGTCCCTGAGGGAAGCCACTCTCTCCTTAGGACATCGTGGCCTGGATGAAGGACAAGTCTGAGGTGGAGATCGTGGACCTGGTGCTGAAGCTGCGGGAGAAGCTGGTGAGTCCCTCCCTCTCTCCCACTCCTTCCTCTCTCTGGGTGGAGAGAAATCCAGGACATGGATCACACCTGTGCTGCAGAAAACCTTGCTCTCCCTCCCTGGAGGGCTGGGAAGCTCAGGGAAGTTCGGGGTTTGTGTGAAATCCTCAGAATTAGGAGGATCCGGGGAAGTTTTCCACTCCCGAGGCTCAGCTGGCGTTTCCTGCCCGTTTTTATCCTGAGCTGCAGCAGGCGGAGCCCGGGCAGAGGGAAAGCCCCTGGAATGTGTTAATTCCCATTTCCCCGCAGGTGAGGGCTCGCTGCCAGCACCTGCCCGTGAAGGAGGAGACCCTGCAGAGGGTGGGTCTCTACATCGACACCATCATCGGCTCGCTGCCCGAGGACCTGCAGACCGTGCTGCACCACCCCTGAGCGGGGGCTCCCGGAGCCAGAGAGCCTCGCCAGGCTGTCCCAGCCCGCTCCCGGCCGCTGGGGCAGCTCCTGCCCGGTCCGGATCCGGCCGGGATCGCGCCGGGGGCGCGGGGCGGAGCTGCTCCCGGAGCTGGGCTGGGGCTGTCCCTGCGGAACCGGCCCGGGGTGGCAGCGGCAGGCCAGGAGGGACCCCAGGGCTGCGGGCGGGTGAGCCCGCCCGGACACTTCATCCTCACCCCGCTTGGATCCTCGGCATTCCCGCAGCCCCATCCCGCCCGGGCGGAGCAGGAGCAGCCCGGCAGGGGGCTGTGCTCTGAGGACGGGCAGGAGGTGACAGTGCCGTCCCTGCCCCTGCCCAGCCGCGGGGAGCAGGAGGAGCGATCGCTGGACACGGACAAGAGCTGCTGTGTTTCTCCAGGGCAGAGCCAGAGGAGGGGCTGGAGCACCCGCAGGGATCAGAGCTCCCCGGACTGCCTGGGGCCGGCTGCTGGGAGGAGCTGGCCCCAAATCCTATTTATTCTGCTTGAAAACCCAGCCTGAGCTCCAGGGACAAGGGGGCTGGGGCTCTGCCCGAGGCGCTGGGAGAGCTCCCGCCAGCCCCTTCCCAATAAAACCTGGAGACGCTGATGGCTGCAGCCTGTGCCGAGCTGGAATGGCCCTGCTGCTCTGCCCCTGCCTGCAGAGCAGCTCCTGGGCCTGGGATCCCCTCCTGCCTCGGGGATGGATTTGCTGGGACCAGGGCATCGGTACTCCGAAACTGCATTGCACCACCAGGGCCTCCATGCAGGGATGGAATTTTAGCCTAAAAAAGGGTTTGGGGGGGATGTGGCAGCCTGGAGGGGCTGAACCCAGCACTCTGCCTGTGGTGGGACTGTTGGACTCTTCCTGCCCCGAGCTGGGGCAGCTCCCAGTGCTCCCTGCACTGTTTCCATCCATCCCTGCTGTTCTCAGGGCTGGGGGGCTCAGAGGGGGCTGAGCTCTCCCTGAATTTCCCCTCTGGAGCCAGGCAGGAGCTGCAGGAGGCTGCTGGGTGTCTCAGTGCCCCTGCCCTGCTGGAGTGAGGAGTTCTGAGCAACGTCCTTGGGGGTGGTGTAAATCCCAGGTGTGTCCGTGCAGGCCCCAAACCCTCCTGTAAAGCAGGAAATCGTAGTTTAAGAAAACCCTGGAGGCAAACTGGGTCCTGGTTTGGAGGCTGGGGAGGTTTATTGGGTGGGAATGCTTGTCCCTGCTCTTGGTCACTCCAGGCCATCCTGGTTTTCCACTGGGTTCACAACACCTGGGGGTGGCTGTGTCCCTCTGCCCTTCCCAAGATATGGAATCATGGAATCAGAGGCATTTGGGTTGGAAAAACCTTGGAGCCCCTCGAGTCCAACCATCCCCAGCACTGCCAGGGCCACCACTGACCCTGTCCCCAAGTGCCACAGCCCCAGGGCTTTGAAATCCCTCCTGGAGTGGGGACTCCACCCTCTCTTGTAGCTGTTCCTCAACAGCCTGAACTTCCTCCTTCAGGAATTCTCCCTCAGGGATGTTTTGTCAGCTTTGCATTCCTCCCAAGGAGGCCAGACCCCGTCTCCTGCAAGCCCAGTATCCCAGAGTCCTGGCATGGTTTGGGTGGGAAGGGACCTCGAAGCCCCTCCAGTGCCACCGCAGCCTCGTGGTTCCAGGCTCCGTCCCTGTGGATCTGTGGAAGTTGGGGGGCTCCAGCAGGGAGGGGCTCAGGTGCCTCCAGCGCCGTGGGACCTGCCCAGCCCCACCTGTGCCCTCCCCAAACCCCTCCAGGCACGAGGGGCTGCGTCCAGGGGATCCTGCCGGGACACCGGGAGCTGCGGGAGGTGTCCCTGCCATGGCAGGGTGGCACTGCAGGGGCTCCGGGGTCCCTGCCCACCCAAACCGTTCCAGGATTCCCTGAGCTGCTGGGAATGTGCAAATCCTTCCAGGGGTTTGGGCTGCCCCCGGGGAGTGGGATGAGGTGGGAACAGATCCCAGGGAATGGGATGAGGCGGGAGCTCAGGGAGCAGCCCCCAGGGAATGGAATGAGATGGGAACAGATCCCAGGGAATGGGATGAGGTGGGGGCTCAGGGAGCAGCCCCCAGGGAGTGGGATGAGGTGGGAACACATCCCAGGGAATGGGATGAGGTGGGAGCTCAGGGAGCAGCCCCCAGGGAGTCGTCGTAGAAAGCCTTGAGCCCCCCGGGGCTCTGCAGGGAGGGGCCCCGGGCCAGCACCTCCCGTCGGAAGTTCTCCCTCATCCAGGCATAGACCAGACTGTGCAGGAAGCCCTGCAGGGACACGCTCAGGGCCTGGGGGACACGGGGACACAGGGTCAGGGCTGCCGGTCCCCGCAGGCACAGCCCAGGCAGGGTGGCACAGGACACGGGGGACTTTCCTCTTGGTGTGGCCAATTGAAGCACGTCCAGCGCCCGGGAAGAGCCAAGGGGTGAAATCCCAACCCAAAATCCCATGGGAAGAGCCACGCTGGGCCCGGGGCCGTGTCCTCACCCTGCCCGGCGTGTCCCCAAGGGCTTCACAGCTCCCGCGTGGGATGGGGACAAACGTCCAGCCTGGGAGCCCTGGAAGGCCCGGGAGCTTTACTCACTGTGGACACGTAGAGGACAAACAGCGAGGCAGGGCTGATGCTGGTGAAGGAGAGGATGGTGAGGAGGAAGGCTGCGGGTGGGACACAGAAGGACATTCCTTGGTGGGACACTCCCACTGTGACCCTGCAGGGCTGGGGGAGCTGGGGACAGCCTCAGTGTGACCCTGCAGGTCTCAGGGAGCTGGGGACACCCTCAGTGTGAGCCTGCAGGGCTGGGAGAGCTGGGGACAGCCTCAGTGTGACCCTGCAGGTCTCAGGGAGCTGGGGACACCCTCAGTGTGAGCCTGCAGGGCTGGGAGAGCTGGGGACAGCCTCAGTGTGACCCTGCAGGGCTGGGGGAGCTGGGGACAGCCTCAGTGTGAGCCTGCAGGGCTGGGAGAGCTGGGGACAGCCTCAGGGTGACCCCACAGGGCTGGATGTGCTGGGGACAGCCTCAGTGTGACCCTGCAGGGCTGGGGGAGCTGGG